>NC_027755.1:39962198-40042446 GCF_000695525.1 Brassica oleracea var. oleracea
AATCTGGTAGTTGTAATTTTGCTATGAATTTACGACGAAAATTAATTAGGTGGGCAAAAAAAACGTGTAACACCTATGAAGTTGGTGGATTCAAAAATTTCCTCGCTAAATACACGTAAACTATTCCCTCGTAAATACCACGCAAAATTTACGTCGTATTTACGAGGAAATAGTTTTTCCTCGTAAAATACTCGTAAAATTACATCCACTTTACGACGAAACAGTTTTGTCGTTACGTTACGAGGAAATAACGATGAATTTAGTTTTTCACGTAAATTCGTCGTAAATTCGACGCAAATTTACGAGGATTGTTTTTCCTCGTTAATTTTCGTCGTTAAGCATGTGTTTTCTTGTAGTGTTCATTTTTTAATATAAATCGTTTTAGAGAATTTTTTATGTTCCAAATTATATGACGTTTTCGGTTTTCTATGTAAAATTTATTAACACTTACTTTTATATGACCAATGATAATATACTTTATTATTGGTTGATTTGTGGTTAGGTAAATAATTATGATGTTTTTGTTTACTTTATGTAAAATTTATTAACATTTAATATTATATGACCAATGATAATATACTTTCTATTTTATTATTGGTTGATTTGTGGTTAGATAAATAGTTAATGATGTTTTTGTTTAGAAAATATATAAAAATTAATGATTTCTTAATTTAATGTGCACAATTCTAAAACGATTTATATTAAAAAACGGAGGGATTACTTCATTAAATGTATATAATTGTTAATAAAAATAGTTAATAAGTCAAATTTTCAAATTAATTTGTAATACTCATCATCTACGTCCAAAGTAGAGGGACAAGAGACTCCACCGCCAAATTATCTTTCTTCAGGGTTGCAACACGTGTCCTCTCTGTAAATTCAAAAGCCCTTCTTTTTTTTTTTTTTTTTTTTGTCAACTTTCGTTTTCATTAAACGAAGCCCAAAAGGCATTGTTACAAACAGTCTCAAAATACAATTTAGCCCAAATGAAATCCAAATCTTAAAGATAATGATAAATTGCATGATGAACACGTGGTCAAACTCGTGGCTTCATCTCTTCCAGTCCGTGAAAGAAGAAGGCGGTGCCGGAACCTCGCCGGAAAACTCGCCGATCTTCATCTCGAAACTTGTTTGAGGCTGCTTGCACGTTCTTCATACCTCCAATCGCCGTCGATCTCTGTAAATGCAAAAGCCCTAATCTCAAAAACTCAACCTTTCTCTCTCTGAGTCAAACTGATGTTAGCGATTCGATCATCGAATCACTTCCGATGCATTTCTTCTCTCTGCACTAAAACCCGATTCTCCTCCGCATTGGTCTCTCTCAATCGCCAAGTTTCTCCCTTTCCCTCCTCATACCTCCACAGAGCAATGTCTTCTTCTCGCCCCTCTGCATTTGACGCTCTCATGTCGAAAGCTCGCGCATCCGCCAAGAAGAAAACGACACCCCAAGCTTCCAATTCATCTCCCTCCCCGAACAAAAGAAAAATCGCGAAAACCCAAGACGCCGATTCGCCAAAGGCGGAAGCTTTTCCCGATGAACCCAGATCAGATTCGCCGTCAATTGCGGAAGATTTGAAGAAGGGAGCGAAAACCCAAGACGCCGATTTGACAAAGGTGGAGGCTTTTCCTGATTCGGATAAACCCAGATCGTCAATTGCGAAAAAGTCTAGGACTTTGAGTCAGACGGATAAAGTCGACGAATTGAAGAGTAAGATTGTGTTGCTGAAGAGGAAGCCTGGCGAATTCGATCCGGAGAGAGTTTGTTGTTGGGAGAAAGGGGAGAGAGTTCCGTTTCTGTTTGTGGCATTGGCGTTTGATTTGATTTCAGCTGAGAGTGGGAGGATTGTGATTACTGATATTCTGTGTAACATGTTGAGGACTGTTATTGCCACCACTCCTGATGATTTGGTCGCTACTGTTTATCTTGCGGCCAACGAGATTGCTCCTGCTCATGAAGGGGTGGAGTTGGGGATTGGTGAAGGTTCTATTATCAAGGCCATCTCTGAAGCTTTTGGTAGAACTGAGTCCCAGGTTAAGAAGCTGAATACGGTATGTGTGTTGATAATTTTCAATGTTAGAAAAAATCGATAGGTGTTGGTTAGGCGTTTTATAGAAGATTATTGTTTAGGCGACCGCTTTTTAGAACATTGATAATTTTCATTGGTTGCTTTTATAATGCCAGTGAGGTTGTCTGGTAGGATGTCTTTGAACAGAGGCGCAGGTTAAGAAGTTTTGTAACTGATTGTTATTTGAGTAGGAACTAGGAGACTTGGGGCTTGTAGCAAAAGGAAGCCGTTCGTCACAGACTATGATGTTCAAGCCAGAACCATTGACTGTTGTCAAGGTTTTCAATACTTTTCGACAAATTGCTAAGGTACTTAAAAGCCATTTTCTTATGGTTTATGGCTGACTTGAATGAGATTCAATCAATTTTCTTTTGCCTGACTGAATGCATAAGAGATGAGTGGGATTATATCAGGAAAGTGGAAAAGATAGTACAGAAAAGAAGAAGGATCGGATGAAGGCACTTCTTGTGGCAGCAACAGACTGTGAACCTCTGTACTTAACTCGTTTACTTCAGGTATGCAGATCCATAGTAACAGTTTTTACTCCTCATACTTTGGGTTCCTTACTAAGCTCTATTGAATTTACCTTCCAGGCAAAATTGCGGTTAGGATTCTCAAATCAGACTGTCTTAGCTGCCTTGGGACAAGCAGCTGTTTATAATGAAGAGCACTCAAAGCCACCCCCAAAAACCAAGTCTCCTTTAGAGGAGGTTTGCTTTCTCTTTTTACTTGTGGCTTTGGCTCTCTATGTAACATTCTTCTAGAGCCCTCACGGTTTACTTCTAACGGCTATTCTGTTTTTATTAAAAATATCTTTAATGTGTGTGATATTTACACTATGCATCCTTCTTCTCTGTCTCTGTAGGCTGCGAAGATTGTTAAACAAGTATTCACTGTGCTTCCTGTGTATGACATTATTGTTCCTGCTCTTCTAACTGGCGGTGTGTGGAATCTTCCTAAAACTTGTAACTTCACACTTGGTGTACCTATTGGGCCAATGCTTGCAAAACCAACAAAAGGTGTAGGCGAGATACTGAATAAGTTCCAGGACACAGTTTTCACATGCGAATACAAATATGATGGAGAACGTGCACAGGTGGATATATAAATAAATAGCGGAGTTATTTATATATATTTTATTAAGTATTTGGCTTTATCATTCAGTCACTTTGGCGCAGGTACATTGTATGGAGGATGGTACATTCGAGATATATAGTCGAAATGCTGAAAGAAACACTGGGAAGTACCCTGATGTTGCTCTTGCGTTATCAAGGTAGGCTTCTTGTTGAATAACATTAGAAAGAGCCAATCTTGAAGTTAGTGAAATCTTCTTTATTATGCAGATTAAAGAAGCCTTCTGTGAAATCTTTTATCCTGGACTGTGAGGTTGTTGCTTTCGACAGGGAGAAAAAGAAGATTCTTCCGTTTCAGATTTTGAGCACTCGAGCGCGTAAGAATGTGAACGTCAATGATATCAAAGTTGGCGTGTGCATCTTTGCTTTTGACATGTTGTATCTAAATGGCCAGCAACTTATCCAGGAGAATCTTGATATTCGCCGAGAGGTGTGAGCCAATAAATCATTTTTTTTTCCTTTGGTTTCATGAAGTAAAGTGTTGTGCCTTCTTGCAGAAGCTATACGGATCATTTGAGGAAGATCTTGGATATTTCCAGTTTGCAACTGCTCTAACATCCAGCGATATCGATGAAATACAAAAGTTTCTTGACGCTTCTGTTGACATTGGGTAATATATCTTACACCTTCTTGTCTCCTTGTTGGTTCATTTTGTCATCTATATATGTTTTTTTTTGCAGGTGTGAAGGGCTAATCATTAAAACATTGAATTCAGATGCGACATATGAGCCTGCAAAGCGATCCAATAATTGGCTAAAACTGAAGAAAGACTATATGGACAGGTAATATTCCTTTCCAAAAATTAAAAAAAAATTGTTTAAAAATTGATTCTGAATCGTTTACTGACCCCTAGAGTTATGCAGCATTGGGGACTCTGTGGATCTTGTACCAATTGCTGCTTTCCATGGACGTGGCAAACGCACAGGTTAAAAATCATTCAGACTACTGTATATTTGGTGAATCATTCACCCTTCAGGTTGTTAACAAAGCTACATTGCTTTTCCTTCTAGGTGTCTTTGGTGCATTTTTACTAGCTTGCTACGATGCTGATAAGGAAGAGTTCCAGAGCATTTGTAAAATAGGTCAGTCTTGTACACCTTCTCTATTTAGTTTCTTAAGTGTCTTATACCTTTACGGTTTGAGCTTCTAGGTACTGGATTTTCTGAAGCTGTGCTTGAAGAACGGTCTACCAGTCTCCGGTCCAGAGTGATTCCTACTCCTAAAGTATGATATTTATTTCTTCTCTCTGTCCCTTTTTTATAAAACTGCATGATCATGCTTGTGTTGTTGCTGATTGTGATGATTCAAATATGTCCAGCAATACTACCGAGTTGGAGACAGCCTCAATCCAGATGTTTGGTTTGAGCCCACTGAGGTCTGGGAAGTGAAGGCAGCTGACTTGACCATTAGCCCTGTGCATCGTGCAGCTAATGGAATTGTGGATCCTGATAAGGTTTGAACATTATCTGACTTATTTTCTTCTTTTTCATTTTTTTTTGGTTTGGATCTATCTGATATGATATTGAAGTTTGAACTATTTGATTTTTGTTTCATGAAAAGGGAATTTCTCTACGTTTTCCTCGTTTACTCCGTGTACGGGAAGACAAGAAGCCAGAGGAAGCAACATCATCTGAACAGGTGAAGTCTTGTCATAACCACTAGAATGGCAAGATCAGGCTGGTTTGAAGTTCGTTTCCTTTTTTTTTTTTAATTTTCTGTTTACCCTGTCTGTTTTCAGATTGCTGATATGTACCAAGCTCAAAAACACAACCATCCAAGCAATGAAGCCAAAGGTGAAGATGATTGAACAATTGTAATCTGGTCATGGAGCTTATTGTACGCACAATGTGTGTTTGAGTTTTCTACCTTAACTGCTAATGAAAACAAAACAGTTTTTAGAATAAGTTAATTCGAGGTCTGGAATAGGTAGGTTTACAGTAACAGGATGGTATGTTAAGAAAATCAAATAATCTTTTCTTAATTAAAAAAAAATCACATATACGTATGTTGTCATTATGACGTTTTCTTTATGACATCACCATGGCTGAAAAGAAAGAAGATAAAAAAAACATGTAGTTAGTTACGTTATAACATAAAACAAGTGGATCGAAATGGTAACTTTGACATGTATAACTTAGCGTGTTGTGTTATTTAAACAATCAGTATATAATAATAATCAGATCATTCCAAGATTCTGAAGTCTGCCCCGGCCTTTCCAGACTTTAAATATTGTTTTTTTTACTGTGTATTTATATTTAGTGATTCGAATATATTGATTATGTATATAATAAGAGTAAAGAGTATAATGATGATATCATCAATAAGTTGACTTCTCTAATTGAACAGCGATCTTTTGTCCTTTCTCAAACTCCAACAGGCCTCACCAGAGGGAACATTGGACTTGTCAGCAGGAATGATTCATACATGTACCACGACTATTGTTCTGGCAAGCATGGTGGACATACAGCTATGCATGTGTGTATATCTTCACACCTTTTTTTTTTTGGCCAGAGTACTATATACGCATATCTACCTATCAATTGGTCATAGCAGATTTGAATTTTTTTAACGCTGATTTATTATGATATTACAGTTATAATATGAGAAAGATTACATAGACGATTCGAGAACCGACAATACTACATGCCTTATGAGGATCTACACCTAACTGCATCACCTGAGCCGTTTTACGAAGATCTACGTCTGACAAGATTTATTTGCACCATGTTAAAGATTTTTTGTAAGTCTTTTTTTCGTAGTCTGTATAATTGTTTAATAAATACAGGTTTCAAATCCCAGAGAGATATTTGATATCCTTTATGTATTAAATCAAAAACCTATTTTCAATTATGTATTTGATATAAAAAGTGATTATGAATTATTTTGTTCTACAAGTCTACAAGGTTGTATCTTTTTTTTTTTTTTTTTTTCTTACAAGGTTGTATCTAACTCTATACAAGGCCTTATAATAGTTAAATATTACGTCCCATATTTTATGATTTTTGTTTAATGCCTTGTTTATCCTTTTCTTTGAAAACATTTAAAGAATTTAAGCTTATGTTACAAACGAATCTAAAAATATCACACCACCCAATTTTTTGTTTCTTTATACGAATTTTACTATAGTCGTTGATATAATTTGTTTCATGCATTTATATTATAAAGTTGCAAGTAAATTAATTTAAAGATAACCACCAACTTATTATTTCAACGTTTAAATTCCTGCAAAGCGCAAAACATGTCGAGTTTTTACCATTTAATATTAAAATTTATATTCAAAAACTCAGATTAAAACCTAAATTAGCCCATAACAAACTAAAAGTGAAAACATTGAAATACATAAGCAATAAAAGCGTTTAAGAAAGAAAATATATAAAAGTAAATAAAATTCAAAGAGAGGAGGTGAAAATTTATTTTTGAACAAATAACACGATTCAAAGAGACGAGATTATATTAAAGTTTAAGAAAGAAAATAATAATAAAAGTAAATATAATTTAACGTCGGTGTGCTGGAGCTTGTATAGTTGTATTGAAGATTCTTGCATCCACATGTCCTTCCAATTGGAGTAAACAAAGATTTATAGTCGATCCTATATTATACTTTTTATAGTATGTGGGGGCAATCCAAATTTTAACAAAATAAAATTATCAAAAATTATATTATTCTTTTTTTTTGGCATCAAAAAAGAATTTTATATTATTCGTACACTTGATTATTATGAGAAAACATATCTAAGTAACCTGGGTTCTAAATAAAACTAACTTCATAAAACCTTGACAATTTTTTATCATCTTTTGAAATTTGATTTGTGTATCCATCATATTTAACTTTATTTTAACTTAGGAAATATTTGTATACAGATTGAAATTTAATGAATTGATTGGTCATATTTTTTACAAAATAGAACATCAAATTAAATAAATGAAATTTGGAAACAGCTTGGACATGCAGAAGGATTCCACTTCCACATGTACATGACGAACGAATAGCATTTTTAGGCAACCTTTGGAAATAAGCCCGAGACTTGAAAGATGCGTGCGGCGAAGATGGAATCTTCCAAACAATACTATTAAATCGTTAGTTAACGTTTTAGAATCTCTAAAGAATGTATTCTTTGTGACTTTGTCAACACTACCGAACTCTATATAAACCCTAACGTGATCAATAAACTTGAATCAAGTCTCAAACTTGTAAAGCAAAAGAACTTCATATATCTTTTATATCAATGGGTGATTCTATCGGTGATACCGGAAGCTCCATGCATGGAGTATCCACCGACAAGACGGGCAAGTACGATCTCCCCGTGGACTTGGAGGATAGGGCAACAGTTTTCAAGCTCTTCTCCTTCGCTAAACCTCACATGAGAACGTTCCACCTCTCGTGGATCTCTTTCTCCACATGTTTTGTCTCGACGTTCGCGGCTGCACCACTTGTCCCCATCATCCGGGAGAACTTGAACCTCACCAAACAAGACGTAGGAAACGCTGGAGTTGCCTCAGTCTCGGGGAGTATATTCTCTAGGCTGGTGATGGGAGCAGTGTGTGATCTTCTTGGTCCCCGTTACGGATGTGCATTTCTTGTGATGCTTTCCGCACCAACGGTGTTCTCAATGAGCTTCGTGAGTGGAGCCGCGGGGTTCATAACGGTGAGGTTCATGATAGGGTTCTGCCTAGCCACGTTTGTGTCGTGTCAATACTGGATGAGCACTATGTTCACCAGTAAGATCATCGGTCTGGTGAACGGGACAGCCGCCGGGTGGGGAAACATGGGAGGTGGCATAACGCAGTTGCTCATGCCGGTTGTCTATGAGATCATAAGGCGCTGTGGTGCAACAGCGTTCACAGCCTGGAGAATTGCCTTCTTTGTCCCTGGTTGGTTGCACATTATCATGGGAATCTTGGTGCTCACGCTAGGTCAAGATCTCCCAGGTGGGAACCGAAATGCCGTGGAGAAAAAGGGAAAAGTTGTCCAAGACAAACTTGGGAAGGTTTAACTCTATATATATATGATTATGTTCTCTCAAAAATTTAATCTGCCTATTTACTAGTAGCTAGATGGATCAATTGTCTAACTCATGATTTCGTAATAATGGTGTAGATTATGTGGTGTGCCGTTAGTAACTACAGGACTTGGATCTTCGTTCTTCTCTATGGATACTCTATGGGAGTCGAGTTGAGCACTGATAATGTTATCGCCGAGTACTTCTTTGACAGGTATGTTGTCCATAATCCATATGGATTGGAAACAGAAGAAAGCACTTTTGGTATAGTAAAAAATAAGAACAATAACAGTAAACATATACATTCTTAATTGTTGAGGAATAACTTGGAATGATTTATTCTATTAATTCTATAAATAAATACATTTTAACTTAAATATAATGAAATATTCATATTATCAATTCCAAAGTAATTTCACAAATAAATAAAAAATAACATTTTAAACATGTTTTTACGATTTTGATTAAAAAAAAAAAAAATTCTATTTGTGACCAATTTCATTAATATTATTTCATTCTCTGATTCCATTCATTTTATTTCATGGTTACAATTAATGTTCAGGTTCCACTTGAAGCTTCACACAGCTGGAATCATAGCAGCATCTTTCGGAATGGCCAACTTCTTTGCTCGTCCAGCAGGAGGCTATGCATCTGACCTTGCAGCCAAATACTTCGGGATGAGAGGGAGGTTATGGGCGTTGTGGATCATTCAGACAGCAGGTGGTCTCTTCTGCGTGTGGCTCGGCCGTGCCAACACCCTCGTTACTGCCGTTGTAGCTATGATCCTCTTCTCTTTAGGAGCACAAGCCGCTTGTGGAGCCACCTTTGCCATCGTGCCTTTTGTCTCCCGGCGAGCCCTAGGCATCATCTCGGGTCTAACCGGGGCTGGAGGAAACTTCGGGTCAGGACTCACACAGCTTATCTTCTTCTCCACCTCACGCTTCACAACTGAACAAGGGCTAACGTGGATGGGAGTTATGATAGTTGCTTGCACGTTGCCTGTGACTTTGTGTCACTTTCCTCAGTGGGGAAGTATGTTCTTGCCTCCTTCCACAGTTACGACGGAGCAGTATTATGTTTCTGAGTGGAGCGAGGAAGAGAAGGAGAAGAACATGCATCTAGGCAGCCTCGCGTTTGCCAAGGACGCCGAGTCTGAGGGCGGCCGAAGAGCCCAATCAACCATCATTGTTTGATTAATCAATGATTTCATTTATGTGGTATGGAACTACCTTTGGGAAAACAAACACATTGTTTCCATGTTGCTTTTATTGCGTTTTGCTTTTTTGTTTTTGCCTTTCTTGAATTTCTTTTGTTTGTTTGTACTGAGCGTTTTTTAGTTAAAACTTAAAAGCTCTTTTTAATTGAAGTGTGCCTGCATGTTGAGAAATCACGAAAGTGTTTACTTCTTTTTAATCATGATAAAAAACGATCATAATCATGTTTTCAAGAAAAGAGATACGGTGATTGATTGTGTCTGTGATGAGTTTATATGTTATGTTCAATCAAACATTTAAGCTGTGTTCACTTGCAAAACGTTAATGCCAAGCGTTTTAAATCGGATCTTCTAGTATCTCCAAGTAATCATGCATGGATGTCCACATATCTTGCCGCAAAAGTTATATGGACGCTTAAAAAAATTAGGTTTTTCTTTGTGCACCTTATTTTTTGTGCACCATTAAAAAAATTAGGTTTGAATTTGTTATATATATGTAAGTCTGTAAGATATATATCTGATGTCAAATACATGAACGTAATGACGTTTTTTGTCCTAATTATGCAGGACCGGTCATGGGCAAAATCTAACGAAACATTGACTTTAGGTCCTTAAAAATTTTGAAAAAAATTACATAGAAAAAAGTCTCCAAAATTTTTTTTTAGGCCCCCAAATTTACCAAAAAAAATTTATAGCTGGAATTTTTTAAAAACTGCCTACAGCTCCCTAAATCTCAGGGTCGGCCCTGTCCTTACGTTCCTTTTTTACACCACGCTGTCATTACGTTAAACGTATAAAACATTAGATTGAAATGGTAATTTAGACGCACATATAACTTAACCTAATAAACCAACCAAACTAATAGTCAAACTATATATATATAACTCCAAGATTCTTAATCGACCCCAGCGTTTCCAGAGTTCAAATGTTATTTTTAACTCTTATTTTTCAACTGATGATTTGAATTATAAAATCAAAATGAAAGTAACTCGCACACCTTACTATATGTATATAGCAATGATGGCGTCATCAATAAGTTGACTTCTCAAATTTGGAAAGCGAAACTTTGGCTTTTCTCAAACCTCAACAAGCCTCGTGACAGGAAGCATTGGACACGTGGCTTATACAAGTACCACGACTATGGTACGGCAAGTCGGCAACTATATATGATGGACGATATATATACATGCACCTCCTAGTCATTCACAAGACTACAAGTACTTATAATATAATTTTAGTTAAAATCACAATGAATATATACGCAATTCTACATATCAGTTCGCCAGAGGCAATTTGAAATCATTCAGAAACCTATTTTATTTTATGTAAATATTATTCAAAATTCTGGTTAGAACTTTTTTTCAAGGTCTGTATAGCAGTTAAATTATGCGTATTTATGAGTTTTTTTCTTATTGTTTGTTAAATTACGTTAATTTAACTGGTTATATTGTTCAAATGTGATTAATTCTATGTTTAGTCTGATGGTGGACATGTAAAACTGCTAATGCCAAATTGCCAATCAAATATACATATATATATATATGTGTATGTATGTGGTGGTATATATGGTTGGGCACTTGGGCTTGTAACTATACCATTCATATCCAATTTTTGCAGTATTATACTACTATACGGAAGATATATAATAAGTTTGTTGAAGTTACAAAGCGATTGTTTGGAATTTTAAGAGACAACTAATAAGCAGCTAAGGCCACAATAAACTCGACCGTCCGAGAAAACAGCAATTAGTCTATTCACTAAAACACAATTATTCGTATTCTTGATACTTATACGCTATAGAGAATTACATTGATGCCCCTAAGAAATTATCAAGATTATAGTATAACAGAATAATAGAGAACTACAATGACATCACTTTCGAATGATTATAAATGTTAATTTAACGAGTAACATGATGTCAATGATCGAGCTGGCTGGCTGGCTTTTACCAAAAAAAATGATCGAGCTGGCTAGTTGGCAAGGGTTATTGGCGAAAACAAAAGAGAATAGCTGATTTATAGATAATTACTATTTGATCAGGATGCATGAAAGCGAGGTCGAAGCCTTTTTGAAATATTGATGAATAAGAGGCTTTTCCCGTAGAATGCCTGCATGCGAGTGAGATCCTAGTTCTGAAAAAGCAACCCCTTGCACTCGTTCCAATCGAGAAAAGAATGAAAAATTAAGGTTAAAAGCAAAACTACTGAAACAAAGTAGTCAACGAAACAAGTGAATAATTTTTTTTGGGTGGAAACGTGTGTGGAACCACTGGCGTAGAAAGTCTTCAAATTCACTATGCGTGTTAAAGTGTTAGAGCATGATTATCCGGGGTACTTAGTGGGTTTCTTAGTGCGTGGGCCCCCACAAAACCCTTAAGGATCGGTTACAAAAACTACTAATTAAGAACCGATTTTAGTGACTTTCTTACACTGTTCGCGGACCCCAGTGACACGTGGCGGCTCCCGATTGGTTTGCTTTTTAATTTTTTTTTTTTTTTTTTTTTTAAAAAACTAAGAAAGGATAATCATGGCCTTAGGATTCAAGAACGGTGAGAATAGAAAACGTATAAATTCAGATCCACTAAGCGTTGTGAGACCAAAATACCAAAGACCACATACCATATGTTCTCTCCAATTCATAGAAAGTGTTGTTTTAAAAACTTTTACATAGATTAAAAACATTAAAAATTTGCATACTTGTTAACTATTATAAGTTATTAAAAAACAGAGACCTATGAACTAGGAGATTATAGAAGGCTAGAATTGTCACTTGAGAATATAGGCAACCTTTGGGATAAGCGAGAGAGTAGGAAGATGCAAATAGATTCCTCCAAATAATACTTAAAAATGTTGTCGTCAAGAAATAAAAATAATTAGGGTAACCATTGAGAATCTCCAAAGAATGCATTTTTCAAATAGTCAACGCTAGGAATACTATATAAGCCCTCGTGTGATCTCCAGACATCAATCAAAACAAAAACTTGAATCATATCACATTCTTGTGAAAGAACTTAAACATTTTGCATCAATGGGTGATTCTACTGGCGAGCCGGGAAGCTCCATGCATGGAGTGACCGGTAGAGAACAAACATTTGCTTTCTCGGTGGCTTCACCGATTGTCCCAACCGACAAGACAGCAAAGTTCGACCTGCCGGTGGACTCGGAGCATAAGGCAACGGTTTTCAAGCTCTTCTCCTTCGCCAAACCTCACATGCGAACGTTCCATCTCTCGTGGATCTCTTTCTCCACGTGTTTTGTCTCGACGTTTGCGGCTGCACCACTTGTCCCCATCATCCGAGAGAATCTCAACCTCACGAAACAAGACATCGGTAACGCAGGAGTTGCGTCCGTCTCGGGGAGTATCTTCTCTAGGCTGGTGATGGGAGCAGTGTGTGATCTTCTCGGTCCACGTTACGGCTGTGCCTTTCTCGTTATGCTTTCCGCACCAACGGTGTTCTCAATGAGCTTCGTGAGTGGAGCCGCAGGGTTCATAACGGTGAGGTTCATGATTGGGTTCTGTCTAGCAACGTTTGTGTCTTGTCAATATTGGATGAGTACTATGTTCAATAGTCAGATCATCGGTCTGGTGAACGGTACAGCCGCCGGGTGGGGAAACATGGGAGGTGGCATAACGCAGTTGCTCATGCCGGTTGTCTATGAGATCATAAGGCGCTGTGGTGCAACAGCGTTCACGGCCTGGAGGCTTGCCTTCTTCGTCCCTGGTTGGTTGCACATCATCATGGGAGTCTTGGTGCTCAATCTAGGTCAAGATTTGCCAGATGGTAACCGAAGTGCCTTGGAGAAAAAGGGAGAAGTTGCCAAAGACAAATTCGGAAAGGTAACTATTTACATATATCACACATGAATATGTCATCCTAGACGTATTAAGTATTAACTCTTGATTTTGTAAAAATGGTGTAGATTATGTGGTACGCCGTCACAAACTACAGGACTTGGATCTTTGTTCTTCTCTATGGATACTCCATGGGAGTTGAGCTGAGCACTGACAATGTTATCGCCGAATACTTCTTTGACAGGTTTGTTTTTGATCTCGATTAAAGCTAAAAGAAAAGACTACATATATTTAAAAGAGAGAGTAGTCAGAGCCAGTTCTGAATATAACGAGATGAAACATTCGCTTATGGTCCCAAAATATTAGTATTTAATATATATATCATTAGTCCTCTAAATGATGAAGAAAAATATATGTTTGGTAACTGTTTTAAGCTCCGTAAATCTAAGGACCAGCCTGAAAGTAGTAAACATATGTTTATGATTTGTTCAGGTTCCACTTGAAGCTTCACACAGCTGGAATCATAGCAGCATGTTTCGGAATGGCCAACTTCTTTGCTCGTCCAGCAGGAGGCTATGCATCTGACCTTGCAGCCAAATACTTCGGGATGAGAGGGAGGTTATGGGCGTTGTGGATCATTCAGACAGCAGGTGGTCTCTTCTGCGTGTGGCTCGGCCGTGCCAACACCCTCGTTACTGCCGTTGTAGCTATGGTCCTCTTCTCTTTAGGAGCACAAGCCGCTTGTGGAGCCACCTTTGCCATCGTGCCTTTTGTCTCCCGGCGAGCCCTAGGCATCATCTCGGGTCTAACCGGGGCTGGAGGAAACTTCGGGTCAGGACTCACACAGCTTATCTTCTTCTCCACCTCACGCTTCACAACTGAACAAGGGCTAACGTGGATGGGAGTTATGATAGTTGCTTGCACGTTGCCTGTGACTTTGTGTCACTTTCCTCAGTGGGGAAGTATGTTCTTGCCTCCTTCCAACGATCCAGTGAAAGGTACTGAGGAGCACTATTATGGTTCCGAGTGGAACGAGCAGGAGAAGCAGAAGAACTTGCATCAAGGAAGCCTCAGGTTTGCCGAGAACGCCAAGTCCGAGGGTGGCCCTCGTAGCCGCTCAGCTACGCCGCCTCAGAATACACCCAACAATGCTTGATCATTCCAAGATTATTATAATCCATAATTTTACTTATGTGAAATGGAAACAACAATGGAAAAATAAGTATCTATTTCTTTCTTCATATATTGTGTTTGTCTTTCTTGAATTTGTTTTGTATGTTTGCACCGAGCCTTTTTTGATTAAAAGCTCTTTTTGATTGAAGTGTATCGCTCTTTAAGGTTAAGACTCGTAACAACTAGTTAATCTGAATTTCTCAAAAGTTTGTGAAACTACAAGAGTTTATAACTTTTGATATGTAACTTTATGAGTACTAAGTGCGTATCAATCAAAATTGCTGACGTGCCTATGTCCAACAAATTTGGATATGAGAAACAAAGAGAAAATCATTGTCGAAATATGAAACTGAAAAGTCAACTATATTGATGAGCTCAGCATCATCAAGTAATTATATTTGTAAGTTGTAACGTGTATCTGTATTATTTTTCTTCTTCTTCTTCTTCATATAGATGAAAATACAACTCAAACAAACTATTCAGACATTGTTTAATTAGCGCTTGGGTTTTGAAATTGTGATAATGGCTTCAATGACTGCATCGTGGTCTGGACTTATCAAATCCTGACAACAAACAATAATTCAGATATTTGATGATGACGTAACATTAGACTTTTCGTATCATCATGTTCCCATTTCAGATACCGACGTCTTCGTTGACTCTCAAATATACAAAACTACTACCGCTACACTATTTTGATCTAAACCATCCAACTATCCAAATGCTAGTTAACGTTATAAATTATAACGTACGTTCTAGTTTGATGCGACATGTATGCCCAGTGTTTTTAAGATACGTTAGGAATAATAGGCGTTTTCTATAGCTAGCGAACCATCATACATTTTGTACGTGGACGTTTACATATGGTGGATAACAAGCGCGTTCGCTAATATTGCTTCGGTTCATGTAAACCGCGCAAATTCTCCCTAAATAAATAAAGACACATTACAAGTTTTTACTAATCTTTAATTCTCCACATATACACTAAAATGATGGTTTCATCAGTTACTATTCTTCAGTCCATTTTTTTTTTACGTGTATTTATTCATCAGTTACTATTCTCCCTTTAATAAGTAACGTTGCTTGTATTCGTAAACAATAACGGTGATGATTGATCACAAAAGAATGATTTGTCTTGCAATATTATTAAAAACGATTGGGCCAACAAGAAACCCAACATGAACTAAAGTATTTGTAAACAAAAAGCCCAATAAGGCCCACGTAGTTTCAGCAGCAGGTCAGTTTCACCGAGAGTCTATTGTTGAAAGATCTCTAGGGAATGAAGCTGGGATGCTTCACGGTGGAGAAGTTTTATTCAATTTTTCTCATTAGGGATTTTACCTTAAATTCATAATTTTTAAATAGAAGCTTGTATTCAAAAAGTTACAATACTAAAGTATCATTTTGTACAAATCCGAAACACAAGGGAAGACAAAACATTCCGGCGGTGGTAAAAGTTATTTCGATAACGGTTACAATTTGAATGAGTATTAAAGAGGACAATTTAATAACCGCGGAATAGTCATTGTCACAAATCACAAAATCACAAAATCACAAATCACAAATCACTGCGGCTTGAAAGCGATCGAGACGCGTGCGTGTGTGTGTGTCCACCGTGAAAGTTGCGCAGAGCTCGGAGAAGCGATTTCGCCGGCGATTTCTACCGGAGATCTTCAAAATTCTGCTCGTTCCTCTTCTCTCGTGCGTGCAGGTACGCTTCCGTTTCTAGGTTGGCTGGGAATGTTAATCGCTAGAATTTAAGGTCTCGATCGAACGGTTTTTAGGGCTTTTTAGAGATTCGCATCTACTCTCTCTCTCTGGTGAGATGAGATGAGATGATTCTATAGGCGTCTGCTGCATGAAATACACTGATTAGCTAGTTTGAATTTGTAGGCTCTTGTGTCTCTCGGCGATTAGAATTTTTTTTAGGGGTTTTAGAGAGACTCGCACTGTCTTTGTGGTGAGATTATAGTTTTTGTAGGCTATTGGTGTGAAAAAAAGACTGACCTTTGAACTCTTTTTTTTTTTTTTTTTTCTGTTAAGTGTGGTTTGCTTTAGATGAGATGAAGAAAGAGGAGAAGAATGGTTCAACGGGGAGGACTATTTGCACTAGGTTTGTAGCTGTAGCTTCTTCTGCCTCAGCGGAGAAAGATAATTCTGGTTTGAGTTTGAGGAGGTCAGCCCGGGGAACATCGTCTACTACTTCTACGAAGAAGCTAGCAACACCAACTTCTAGTACCAGCAAGTCGGAGAAACGGAATCCTTCACCCGTTTCTGTTTCAAAAAAGTCTGGTAAAATGGAGAAGAAACACAAAGCAAGTCCTTTGAGAAGGTCTAATAAGGGGAAAAAGCCTGGCAGGAATGCTGACACTTCATCAACGGAAATTAAGGAGAGCGAGGACAGCGTAGAGGATTTGACAGGGGTGGTGAAGAAATATGAGCCTAAAATGACTGGCCGGAGTTTCAGGGCGTTGTATAGAGGGCATCTCAAGAATGAAGCTAAGGCTTCTTCGAATGATGAAGAGTTAGTAGTGGTTGGTTGTTCTCGCCGAGTTCCTGCAGGAAATGATGATGCTAGAGACGATAGCAGTTCCCCACGTGTGAATTTAGAATCTAAAGGGGTCCGAGTTGGCGAAACTAGTACACACAAGGGCCCTGATTTTGCTGTGAAACTAGCTAGGGATACAGAGAATATGGTGCTTGATTCATCCCCCGTGGTTGGGGATGACAGTGTTATAGGTTCACCATCTGAGAATCCAGAAACCCAGAAGCTTCGTGTCAGTGCAACTAGATTAGAAACCAACACAGATTTGCCTCTGAAAAGAAAAAGGGACACTGTAGGAGTGGTGATGGATGCATGTGCAAATACAGATGACCGCACTATGAGTACTGATGGGGTTATTCCATCTCCATCCGGAAGCACAAACAACAATCAACCTGAAAGTCGTGACACATGTCAAACAGGGAAAAAGTAAGAATTCTCGATCTCTCGTCTCTTTTTGAAACTATCTGGCAATTGCTTTTTATTATATGAATGCTGAACCGATATGTTCTAGATTGTAATTTTAAATTTACAACAAATTTTGAAAGGGTCAGCGATGAGTTTGCAAATCTCCGTGTTTCCTCCAGCATTGCTCAGCCAGTTCAAGAACCTGATCACTTGGCACAGGTTGGTTTCTTCTTGCTTTACTTTGGACACCTGTTTAATATTGGCCTGTCAAATTTACTTATCCTTTTACTTCTAAACTGCAAATTCTGGTCTGCATTGCATTGTGATATGAAGGTATCTGGACCCGCTTCAAGCAGAGACTATGGGGAGGACAGGCAGAATATGCAACAAGATAAATCACATGACCGAAAGTTGTCATCGATGTATCCAGAGTATTGGGTTCCAGTGCAGCTATCAGATGTACAGATAGAGCAATACTGTCGGACTCTCTTCTCCAAATCTTCATCTCTTTCTTCGCTGTCGAGGACTGATCCTGTTCGAGCTCTTGAACAAACTCTCAGTTCTGTAAGAAAAGTAAGTTTATTTGTTTTATTCTTCAATGCGCTTGTGCGTTAAATTCCCAGTTAACGATGACAATAAGGTAAAAGAAAGAAATATATGACCAGATAAACTGTTCACTGCATTGCTGTTAAAAAGAAAAGTATTAGGTGCCATGCTCCTAAGAGGTTGTCACACAGGTGCTATGCCTTTCTATTTGTATGTTTGTTAGGAAATGCTCTGGTCTATTTGTTTTCCGCTGTTCCGTAACACAGAGAATTTGAAGTGCAAATAAGACAGTTTAGGATTAGCTTAGATATCTGACTATTATACATGAACATCACGTTTTCGCAAAGCCTCTTTCTGCATGTTAATGTGTGGAGATATTAAATACCTTTTCCGTGTGTTTGCAATTTTGTTGACAGATTTGTAACCACCCATATATTATGGATGCGTCTTTCAAACAACTGCTCACCAAGAATCTGGAGGTTCATAAAATCGAGGATGTCGAAATCAAAGCAAGCGGGAAGCTTCACCTGCTTGATGCAATGCTTACTCAGATAAAATCAAAGGGTTTCAAAGCAGTTATCTTCTACCAGGTGCATTTCCATTACTTATCAATGACGATACTTCTTTGTTTGTCACAAATACGCCGCTTACTGCATTTTTAATACGTAAATATATAGTATCCTGGCTTTTACTTTTAACAATGGAGTTCTGTCTTGTGCTGAAGTATGTTTTTGATTATGTGATCGTGAATTGTAAAGTAGCCTTCAGCAATCAGTTGGCACTATGAGAAATGATGAACTGGAATGTTTCTTCTCCTCTTCTTTTATTGATATATATGTGCCTCATGTTTGTTTGAAGAATTTTTTATATTTTGTTCAACAGGCAACACAAAGCGGTGAGGGGCTTATGCTTGCTAATATTCTCGACGATTTCGTGAGCCAAAGATTTGGTCAGAACTCGTATGAGCATGGGGACTCTCACTCAAAGAAGAACGCTATTAACAATTTCAACAAGGAGAGTGAATGTTTTATCCTGCTTCTGGAAACACGTGCCTGCAGTCAAAGCATTAAACTCCTGCGTGCTGAGGCTTTGATTCTTTTTGGAAGTAGCTGGAATTCATCGCATGATGTTAAGCTCTTGGAGAAGATCAAGATTGAGTCATATTCTGAAAAAACTAAAATATTCCGGTTGTACTCAACATGTACAGTTGAAGAAAAAGCCCTGATTCTGGCTAGGCAAAAGAAGTCTCTGGATAACCTAAACCGTCCTCTGACACATGCACTGCTCATGTGGGGGGCTTCATGTTTATTTGATAAGCTGGATCACTTCAACGGCAGTCAAACCCCAGATTCAGGAGTTCCATTAGAACAGTCTATTAGGGGCGACGTGATTCGTGAATTCTCGTCCATTCTCTCTTCCAGTGTTGGAGAAGGAAATGTAGGCAAGCTGTGCCTACTGTTAGAAGCCAAGCATGCCCAGGGAACTTACAGCACTGAGTCTACTCTGTTTGGTGAAAAATATGTCGAGCTGTCAGATGAAGTTAGTCCAAATATATTTTGGACAAAGCTGTTGGGTGGAAAGAACCCTGTGTGGACATACTATTCAGATACTTCTCAAAGGAGTCGAAAAAGAGTACGACATCTTCAGGGCTCTGAAGAGACTGCCAAACTTGACGATGGCAAAAATACAAAGAAGAAAAAGAAGGCTTCAGATGATGTCGCAGTTGTTTACCATGAAAGAAAAGCCTCTGGGAAGGATCACATAGGTAAAATATTTCACTTCCTGCTTTTAACTCTAGTGTTTATTGAAATTTGAATTTACTTTGCTTACTATCTATTCTTCAGGGGATTTGGAGTCACCAAAAGTCACAACGCTCCTGTCATCTGGATCTGCTTCTGGTACTAACGATGCATTAGATGGAAAAGATGCTATTGGCTTGTATTCTGTGGGCGGTCATATATCTGGAATCCCAGAGGATATGTTAGCTGCCATTGATTGTAGACAAACTCCCGGCGAATCACAGAAGACTCTCCATACTGTTTTAAAGCCGCAGATGTCAAAACTTTGCCAGATTTTGCATCTTTCAGTAAGTGGCTTTTTCGCCTGCGCAACTCATTTTAGCTTTTGCATATGTAGATTGTAACTGGAATTGTCACCTCATTCCATGTCATGGCCAAATAGATTTTTTAGTGTTCAACTATATTGTTTCCGTCATATCTGGCTCCGTTGCTTATGTTCTGTTAAAAATGGAGGAACTTCTGCACAAAACACTAGGTAGTTATTTTCCCCATGTCCTTCATAGCTAAGAAAGACTCGTCTCCTTGGCATGATCCGTTCATGTGAGATATTGATATAATTCTTGGCCTCAGTACCTGGCGGATCAAAAGTGTATATGTTTGCTGGTGTTATAGAAACTGATATATTGACTGGTGCTATAAGTTTTGTGTATACAGTAACTGTTATTTTGGGGTCTTATATCGTCATATATTGGCTAATAGATGTGTCTACTGCCGTGTCCTTACTCCCTACCCTACTGAATACTTCTGTGGATGTCTCTGTGCACCGTTTATCAAACTTGCACTAAAAGGTATACCTGCTAATTGGTTGACATATCATTTTGTTTTTCAGGAAAATTTGGCACGCATGGTTGAAAAAGTTCTTGAATATATTATTGACAACCACCGTGTCTGCAAAGAGCCAGCTACAACATTGCAGGCCTTCCAGATAGCTGTGGTATGATAGCATTCACTTCCATAGTATATGCATTTTTCTTCTTCATCATCTGTGGCATCACTGCTTTTGTGGGAATGTTTAACTTTCCAGTCATAGGATAGAAACTTCCATTAATTGCTTGAATTAGACTAGCTACTAATATCTAACAAAATCCATGCTTTGTAGGCCACAACGTAAGGCCTTTGATTGTTGCATAATTTATGAATATTGCTGAATACGTTCTTAATAATGCACTTCCAGATTTGGATTGCAGTCTCTTTCGTTAAGCAAAAGTTCAACCGTGAAGAATCTCTGGCCCGCGCAAAATCGGAATTAGGTTTCAATTGCTCTAGAGAAGAGGTGGATTATGTATATTCTTTTCTGTACTGCATGAAGAGTCTATTCGTGGGGCGCACACAAGGTTTCCAAGAAAAGGGTGAAGAATGCATGGCTGAGAAAAGAGGTAGCCATTATAGCTCAGTAACCAAGGATGTTGAAAAGACTATTAGCGACATCAAAAAGAAATGCAGTAAGAGCCTGCATAAGCTTGTACAAACCCTCGAGGAAGAAAAGATGGACCTGATGAATAGGAATGCTGTCAAGAAGCAGGAACTTCAGAATTGTAAAAAGGTGGAAGCATCATTTATTCGTGTCACCTATTCAGGTATAAATACTCAGAGCTTACATGATGCTCTCCAACGGCTGGAATGTACTTTTGAAAGAAAGTTTGATGATCTCAAAGGAGAGTTGGATGAATGCCTTGAAAGTTTAGAGCAAATAAACGAGGCTGGAAAGAAGAAGTTGGCTGAAGATGAAGCCTGTTGGATTAGTCGGATAGAGAAATGGGCACGAGCTGAATTAAGAAATGGTGCTCCCAATCAAGCATGGTCCAATGCGGACAACAGTTTGGACCAGCAGAATGAAGAAGCTTGTTCTCTTGACAAGGAGATTCCTGACGAGTTAGCTTTGCCTCTGCCAAACCCTGCGTCTTTGGTAAAGACTAGAGGCTCTGCTGAATCTGATCAGGTTAATTCATTTGAATCTTTATAATGCTTATTCTTGTTTTCCTGTAAACCAGTTAGTGCCAGATCGATGCCGATCAAATGCCCTTTTGTCTTAATAAATTGACTTTTCTGGACAGGTGGATCACGAGAAACCTGATTCAGCAGAAAACATTCAGGGGAAAAAGACTGAAACAGCAGTTGAGCCTCAGCCGGCTGGATCTCGTATGCCTTCTTCACCGGGCGAAAAGCAACATGACCTAGCAGCAAACGTTCAGGGCCAAAACATTGAATCAGCAATTGAGGCTCAGCCAGTTGAATCTTCTATGCCTTCTTCACTGGCTGGACAGCAATCTGACCCGGCAGTAAACATACAGAGCAAAAATATTGAAACATCAATTGACCCTCGGCCAGCTGAATCTTCCATGCCTTCTTCACCGGCTGGACAGCAATCTGACCCAGCAGTAAACATTCAGGAAAAAGATAATGAAGCGGTAATGGAGCTTCAGCCAGCTGAATCTACTGTGCCTTCTTCACTGGCTGGACAGCAAACTGACCCAGCAGTAAACATTGAAACCGTAATTGAGCCTCAGCCAGCTGAATCTTCCATGCCTTCTTCACCGGCTGGACAGCAATCTGACCCAGCAGTAAACATTGAAACCGTAATTGAGCCTCAGCCAGCTGAATCTTCCATGCCTTCTTCACCGGCTGGACAGCAATCTGACCCAGCAGTAAACATTGAAACCGTAATTGAGCCTCAGCCAGCTGAATCTTCCATGCCTTCTTCACCGGCTGGACAGCAATCTGACCCAGCAGTAAACATTGAAACCGTAATTGAGCCTCAGCCAGCTGAATCTTCCATGCCTTCTTCACCAGCTGGACAGATTCAGGGAAAAGATATTGAAGCGAGAATGGAGCTTCAGCCAGCTGAATCTCCTGTGCCTTCTTCACCGGCTGGACAGCAATCTGACCCAGCAGTAAACGTTGAAACCGTAATTGAGCCTCAGCCAGCTGAATCTTCTATGCCTTCTTCACCGGGAGGAAAGCAACCTGACCCAGCAGAAAATATTCAGGGCAAAAATATTGAAGAAACAGTCGAGTCTAAGCCAGCTGGATCAGAAACATTAGAGACTGGTGGTTTTGCTGCATCAGAGCAGGTCTGTCTTGAAGACTCTATCTTTTGCGGTTTTACTGTTATCTAGCTGTTGTAATGTTCATTCTGAGTTTCCCATTTGAAGAGCAGCGAAGAGTGGTTATTGATTAGGTCTCATATCTGTTTAAATTTTACTCTCTGGACAGGTTGATCAAGTTGCATGTCCTTCGCCATCTTCGCCGGCTGGAAATCAACCTGATTCAGGCGCAAATATTGAGAGCCAAAGTATCAGCACATCAGCTGAGCCCCACATCGCTGGTCCAGGCGCAGTATTACATCAGGTAGCTATTGTCGCAGCTTAAGACTTTTCTCTTTTGTTGTCTGAAAGTAGTACAACTTTGTAATGTCTTCGTTCTGGATTTGCTGCATGAAATAATTAACGCTCAGGATGCATGCTCTCTGCCATCTCCATCGGTTGGAACTCAGGCTGATATAGCAGCAAACACTGAGGGCCAAAATACTACAACAGTGTCAAATGCAGTAGAAACTGGTTGGTAACTACCCTTGTGCATTTCAGTATAAGTTTGCCAGACAGCTAACACAATCTGATAATGATCTTTGCTCAGATAACGTTGCACCCCTTGTCCATGAAGGTGTTGTGGAGTCGTCAGCAGGTGTAATAGCTCCTGTTCCATCACTTCTTAACAATGCTACGGCTACTACAGTTCAACCTGTTCCCCAAATACCTTTCCCTGTGTTCAGTGACCCATTTCAGCATGAACTGGAGAAGCTGCGAAGACAATCAGAGATCACAAAGAAGACCTGTGAAGAAATGGTTAGTCGTTGTCAATACCCCCAGTTACCTCTAGTTTTAGTTCCTTTTTCTCAAAATATTCACCGACTCTTAAATTGTCTATGAGCAGAAAGCAGTCTTGAAAGCTAAATTCGAGAAGAAGATAGCTGAATTACAAGAAGAGTATCAGAGAAAGTTTCATGAGGTACAAGCTGTACATGCAGCCAGAAAGACGAAGTTACAGACGAGGAAGAATCTTGTTATAAAGAACAAGCTGTTGTCGAGTGCGTTCTTGTCTAAATGTACGAGCAGAATCTCCTCTCATTCCTCAGCAGCAACTCCAATGGGCAAGTGTTCGAATAATAGAAGCATAATTGTTTTTTAAAGATATAAGGTTATGAAGTCATAATAACACCTTTTTTTTCTTTTTTTCTTTCTCCAGTTAGAATCCAGCAGCTAGCACAGAGAGCAACACAAGTAAGCGCACTGAGGAATCATACTGCTTCGGCTCCGTACTGCACAATGCCTCAACCAAGACAACCTCTCATCTCCAACCCTTTACCATATTCAAATGCGTTTATTCAGCAGCAAGAACAACCACAGAACTTGGGGAGTGGATTGCAGAGGAGCAATGATGTGGTCTGTCTCTCTGATGACGAGTGATCTAATCTTCTTATGTTTAGCGTTTAATAGTTTGGTCTAGAGTTGTATAAAAAAAGTTAAGTTACCTATAAATACTAAATTAGTCGGTTAATTGATGATTGGGGCCATCATCAAAACTTCTTCTTACCCTGTTTCTGGAAATGAAGCTTATCGAACGGGTGTGAGGGTTGATAGAGATACAGTCTCCCTCCTTTAGTTTTAAAGCTCTAATCAGATGTCTCTATACGTTTCTAGCTTTTATAAATATATTTTCTTATCTCCTCATCTTACTACTCCAGATATGCAATATTCTCATTGTCTTTTGGGCCAAAGATTTGATCCTTCTCACTGTCTTTTGGGCCAAAGATTCAGCAATTGGGAGAAGCTTCTGGGCCCAATTGTAAAATTATCGAGGCTTCAGAGCCCAAATGTAATATTCTCAACTTTTTCTTTTCGATACAGGTGAAAAGGGCAAAACAGAAGTAAGCCTATCTTCTCTCTCATTTTTTTAAAAAAAAGGCTAAGAAATATTTAAAGCAACCATCCTCTTTTATAAAGTTTTCATTAGATTTCACAATTTTGCAAAGTACTGCTACTAAGTGTTAAGTACTAACTAGTTTGAATTGACTGTACTATCTTTCACGGGCAAACTCTACTGTTGTCTACGTACAAATAAATAAATCCGTATAAAACAAATGCAGAAATATTAATTACTCCCACATGATATGCAGGGTTAGTGGGTTACAACAATATGCGAAAAACTCAAGTTTTGAAAGATAGATCAGGAAAATAAATATCAACGGAAATTGAAAAAAAAACATATCATGATATTTATTATTTTATATAATTGTTTTGGACATGAATATCCAATATCATATGATGATACATTATAGGTTACGACTATAAATAATTGAAAGGAAGAACAGAACACGTGGGAGATGGGAAGCAAAAGAGTTAGGCAAGGGACCCACTTTCCCATGAGGTAACGCCACAATAATTACTCCAAAAATTTCGGTTCTCGTCTCGTAATCATCCGTCGGTGATCTCTCCATTTCACTTTTGACAATTATTTTTTTATTATTAATCTCTTGTTAAGTTTATAATAATAATGCTAAATAAATCATAACATATCATTAACCATTTAAATAATAATAGATGGGATCTAGAAACGAACCATCCTTCTTTAAGGTGTATTTTTGTGTCACCTGATTGATTTTGCATGTGCTATGCCCTTTTTCTATAATTTAATTCATTTGACTGTATTACCAGCTTTGTTGAACAAAATAAAAATCTTTACCACGTTAATTAAAAATGGTAAAGCTTTATATTATTTTCTTACACGAACATACATTCCTCATCCATTCAAATGGATCAAATATTTGACTGATCTGTTACCTTATTTATATTCAAAAGTGTCCGTAAAATATTAATGAGTATTTACATTTGTAAGTTGAATGGGTTTCAGTAAAGTCCATGTAAATATTGAGGTTACTAAAATGTTTCGTTAATACATTATTTACTTTCCTCTAAAATCGATTAGAGATTTTTTTCTTTAAAGCTAAGAAATGTTTTGAAAAGAAAAGCAGTTTCCATACTTCTTTTTCGTTACATTTATTATAAAAAAAAAAATCTCTGAAAAGAGAAGAAGAAACCGAGGAGACATTGAAAACTCCCATCTATCTACCTTTTTATCTTCTTCCCCCTCCCTTCTCTCTCTCTCTGTTTCTCTCCCAAAGTTGAACCTGCAAATCCCTAACTCCATATCTCTCCAAAGTATATTGAAAAAGGTTCGTACGTCTTTCTCTCTTTATCTTCCTTAACGTGTGTATACATTTTTTTTCTGTATATGTTTCCTGTGTTATAATCTTGTTGTGTGTTGCATAGAAGAACGTTACATGTAATTTATTTGTTTCTAAAAAAATATATATATATTTGTTACTTTTGTTTGGTGTGGGTTGGTTAATGCGACCGACACTTCTCTCTTGTGGTTTTAAAAAAAGCTCAAGTGATAGAAGTAATAACATCACTCTTAGCTAGTGACCTTTAAAATCTTCTCCATTGTTATTATGTATGAGGAGAATGAGATATTAAAGTGTTTTTGTGTCTTCTTTTTTGAAATTTCTCTAGAGAGGTTCAGTATTGTTCACTGTAATTGAGTGAAATCCCTAAAATAATACAGAATTGAACATTTTTTAAAGTGATTTAGCTGTTCTTGGAACCCTTTGGTGCATATCAAAATCACTAACCTGTTTTTTTTTTTCTGAACATTAGGAAGGAAGCATGAATTGGTTACCTGAAGAGGAATTCAATGACAGTTTCTTTGATGATCTCATCAACCAAATCAATTTTCCACTTGAAGACACCACCACCAATGGTGAGGGAGAAGATTGGGAATCCAAATTTCAACACCTAGAGCCTCCTCCCATGGACTTGTTTACTACTTTCCCCTCTGAGTTCACCTCCTCTCATGTCATTAACAAGGAGGTTGCCCCTGTACCTGTGTTGGTGAGTTACATCAATTATTACTTGTTACATTTTATTCTCTTAGGTTATAACATTTGTTACATCATATCACTTGATACATTATAATATTCATTCATGTGTGCAGAAACAGTCCAGCTCTCCATCACCTCCTGATGTTAAAGTCTCTAAGCTATTCCAGTCTTCAAGCCCAGTGTCAGTACTTGAGAGCAGCGACGCTTCTTTCTCGCCACAGAACTTAATATCTCAGTGTTTGGCTTTCCCTGTGAAAGGCATGAGAAGCAAGCGCAAACGCCCCACAGCACAGAGATTAAGATTCCTTTACCCGTTTGAAGCCAGTAAGCCCGAGGCTTACTACTCTTCTGAGCAACATGCCAAGAAGCAACGCAAGACCAGCCACACAGAGGCGAGTAGCTATGATGATGGGATAGTGAGGAGATGCACTCATTGCGAGACAACCAAGACTCCTCAATGGAGGGAAGGGCCCAATGGGCCAAAGACACTCTGCAACGCTTGTGGAGTCCGGTTCAGATCTGGCCGTCTAGTTCCTGAATACAGACCAGCCTCAAGCCCGACGTTTATCCCATCTCTGCATTCAAACTCACACAGGAAGATCATCGAGATGAGGAGGAAGGAAGGTGATGAGTTTGACAACAGCATGATTCACTCCAGAGCATAAAGACAAGAGTGCTGAGGCAGTTTTGAGTTTGGTCTTGCAAGTTTGAAACTTATGAACTCACTGCAGGGAAGATGGTATTAAAAAAAAAGTAGGAGGTTAGTGACTATTATAAAATCTGATGAAGAGAGTCTTAGGGTGGTTTAGTTTAGGTCTATTACATAGTGTTGTCTTATTATGTTTCTTTATGTGGTCTCTCCCTATATGTTTGCAGAAGCCTTTGTTTGCATTTTTTTTTTATTTTTGGTTTAGCTCTTTGAAATAACAATTATTCTTTTATTCTTCATTGTCACACTTTCATCTTTTCCTATATCTTATTAACATGATTTGCATTAGTTTAATTTTGAAATCTAGAGATAAACTAAAACACTAAACGAGTTTAAATGTCTGCTCAAGAACAACCTTTGTGGAAGGCAAAGCAACCTAACAATGAAAAGAGTAAAGAAACAAAGCTTTGTTCACAGAGAGACTTACACAACACTCTTATACAAAAATTATAGTACTGTACAAGATGATTACTGACTTGTTCAGGCTGTTTCTTTTGACTCAAGAACTCCAACTTCTTGATTCACTTTCCAGTAGTTGTTATCGTTAAACTCCTTCACTCCCAAACTTTCCTCAGCCTTTTGGTCGTCCTCAACCATCTCCATGTTCCTCTTCATTGCTCCAGCTTCCCCTACTATCCCTTCTTTCATCGCCTGCTCCATCGCTTTCTCTGTCCCTTCTGCTTCCACTCCCACATACTCCTCGAACAGCGATCTTTCTGACCCGTTTTGAATCACTGGTTCGGTTTTAACCTCAAGCATTGGTGTGTCGACATCATTATCAATGAATGGGTTCAGACCAGTGCCACTCACTTGCATCTCGGATGATGGTTCTCCCCACCCAACCCATTCAGGTGGCTGTTCTGCAAAAGCTTCTTCGGTTTTATCCAACGTGTTGAAGTTGGAGAACCCCATTGGACTCTCTTCTGGACTCCTTGTTAGATCATTGTCTTCTTCTCCAGCCACAACCTCGTCGTCGTCACTGCTGCTAGTGTTGGCATTCAAGGCTCTGTTCAGTTCAGCTTCCTCTATTGTATTGGAACCTGCTGTGTCAGGGGGCGTGCTGCCGAATCTGTTGTCTTGGAATGTGAACCAATCCGAATTTGTAAACAAGCTGCAGCAATGTAATGAGAATGATTCAAAGTCATTACTCTGGACAAGACACCAGTTTCATTAGTAAAAAAAAAAACTTATAGAATAATTCACCTTCCTTGGTCATCACCGAGCCTCAAGGATGAGATTACTACTTCAGCAGATTCATCATCGAAGTAAACATCCTGTGTAGTATCAACCAAAATAATGTAATTAACTTGCATCCCTATAGGGGGAAAAGAGGACTCACATCATCATCTCTGTCGAGAGCATTGTGGTGGTCCTCTTCGTTGTCATCGTTTCCATACATTTTGTATCTAAAAGCTTGGCTTAAATTATTGGCTAGAGCTGCAACATCGTAATCCCTGTCATCGTCATCGCTATCTCTTGTCCTATCTTGTACTGTAGTTGGTCGCCTACATGTAACAGTTCGTTAAGGAATATTTTATAACCAAAAGTGAATGTAAAATCAAGACCCCAAGACAAGCCTTCGAGCAGAATTAAATATAAATGCAAGATGGAAAAGGATCACATCAATAATCAGCTTATGTAGCAGTTGACTGGTCATTTTAATGGCTACTATATGACTAGTGACCAGAGTTAATGGACGTACCCGCATCCCCATCTGTTGACATTCTCAACAGTGTTGCGCTCCTGTAGAACGCTACCTTGCCACTCATTCCAGTCGCTGGTTTCCTACAGATTTGAGAGTGAACAAAGCCCAGTCAGCAAGCTTGAAGAGTGGGAGTGGTCCTCGCAAGACTTGACTAATGGTGATTGTATGATATGGTAATACCAACCTGAAGGTATGCCTTTATCTGGCCATTGCTGTTACTCAACAGTCCAATTTTATTTGATATTCTTGTGATATGTCCAATATATCCAACTCGAGGGGGTTTTTTCCCAGTGGCGGCTACAGTGTGCTACCTCACACAAAAGAAAATGAAAATGGAGAGAATAGTTGTTAGCTAATATGAACATAGCACTAAGTCATATACCAATGAAAATGGTAATACCTGGCTATCACTTGAGAGATTTGTATCCCTGTCTGAAGCGAGGAATTTTCCAATGAGATTGCATTCTCTAAGGATATAGTTAACCAGCAAATAGCTCTTGTTTTCCAAACATGAAAGTATAATACTCTCCACTTGATGATGCAGAGCGTTATTGTATGGGTACCTTCACATTTTGGAAATTATTTGATTGTTTTAATATCTAGCAGAAAGCTCAACACTGAGATCAAAAGGTTGGAGTTTAGGAAATGCCTACTCAAAAAACAGATCAAGTGTTCTTTTAGTTGTTCCTGAACTAATTAACTCCTTCTCTGCAGCTTCACTTCCAGTTCTCAACAGAACTGCAATGAACTCCACAATCTGAAAAAAAAAGAGTCTAACTAAGCATAGAGATTTTACAAATATAAAATGGAAGAAATTGCACTCACTAACCAAAATTACACCCTCTCTCTTCTTTTCTCTTCCTATCTATCTCTACCCTCTCTCTACAAAATTTCCCCTTTTTTTGGTTATTTCACAAATAAGCCCACTATAAAAAGCAATGTTGCTCTCATAGCATTATAGTTTCTTCCCTGAAATGCTCAATATTTGGATCTAACCTTTAGACGATGCTTTCCAAGAGGCGGCCTCAGTTCACCATATGTTGTAGGCAATACTGTGCTGTCAGATGCTACACTGAGAAGCATAAGCAATTCGCCTGCGGACAAAAAAGATAAATATTCATTTAAGGCCACTGAATACATAATATCCTACGTATACAAGTGTTAAAAGCATTCCTATGTGAAACCAGTTTCCTTCTTATCAGTATAAACCAAAATAGAACAGACACCAAAGAGAGCAGCGACTATCAAATATGACGAGCATATAGACGCTAAACATACTAGGTATCCTAGCAAACTGAAAGAAATATCACATAAGAAAAAGGTTGACTATTATCTATGTGCATCCAACTCCAAATAGGTGAAGTAATAATCTTGATAGTCATGTAATCTTGATATTACATCATAGGATCCAACTCACCGAGTTTAGGCAGCATGGCATCAATAGTCTCCTGGGTCACTGGGACGGGAGGAGCCTCGAAAATAGGCTGACCTCTATAAGAATTGAACATGGATGATGATGACGCAGAAGATTTCCTCGGATCCAACAGAGAGGTGCATACCGAAAGCGAATGAACTAGACCCGATTTTGAGTGTGAGTCTTCCAGAGCATGACCAAATATCCTAGCAACGAAGCTGCAAAACGCACGTGAATAACACTTCTGATTATCAACTCTACTGAAGCAATAGGGATTTTAATAATGGAATAAAAGATTACAAACCTAGAGCTAGAGAGCTGTGTAGCTAAAGCTGACGGTGCATTCCGAGAAATCGCACATAATGTTTCTGCTGCATTTGCCTGAACCTCCGCAGGACTCTAAGAGATGGCAAGAAACTACAAATATCAGATCAGACTGAAGATAATGATTACATAAAAAAAGTTTTTTTTTTATCACTTACAGATGGTTTAAGTTTGTCCACAATCATTTCAAGTAAATTGCTATCAGCCAACCATTGCATCACATCCAGAAAGTTGGGGTAGACGTGATCATCAGCCCCGACCAAGCGAACCAAAACCTAGACAATGTCACATACATATATATCATTGCAAAAATGACCTGTGAAGCCACCACACCAAGCTGCTCTGCGTCTAAGAGAAACTATTTACCTCCATGATGGATGTTATTCCAATCAAATCAACCAACTGGCGGAAAACATTTTGATGGCCCTGTGATCATCAAAAGTTACTTTGAGAACTGTAGCCAGTGTAGGTACCTCAACACAATCCAAATCATAAACAGTAAAACAGTTCAAATAATTTTTCTTGTCATGTCAAAAAAAATGCCAGCAATTTAGTTGAAGAATAGAGTCATGCCAAGACTATAATGGAAAGAACTATGAATTCCAAATTGCACAGTTAGCAGAAAACAAGTCTTATTCTACAACACCTCTACATAATTCCAGTAACCAAGTCAAATAATTCCATAACATTTTATTAAATTTTCTCGTCTAAATCTCCAGCCACCTATAGTTCAGTATATTGAATAGAAAAGGTAATGTCCATGAAAAAAAGAGAGATAAAGAAAATGATACTACCATCCATTTTACTAAATGTTACTACTTACTTTTACATAATTCATAAGCGCTGCAGTCTTCCTGACCATAAGGCAAATGACAACCTACACCAAACAGAGACAAGTAAGGAGCACATCGTGGAGCCATGAGAGAACTGAAGCCGTATAATATATATGAATAGAAACAAATAACTACGGGAAGTTGGCCAATTTGAAAACTTATATAAGAGAGAGAGAACCTTGCTGAAATAGCCTGCCAGCAATGCACTATGAGAACGGTTTGGTTCCAGAAAGGAAAAAAGCAAGTCCATCAGCTGCAATATAAAATTAAACCACAAATGAGATGCAAAAAAAAAACTGAAAGTTGTGGAAAAGGTAAAATGATGAATGAAAAAAATTACTTCATCATCCTCCACCAGAGTTTTTAGAATAACAGCGATTTCACATGTGAATATTTCGCAGGAGATGAATGGGAACCTAAGAGAAGAAGAAGAAGAATCCATTATTAGCTCGAGAGAAAGAGAAAGAGAATGGTAACTCAAGTTAGAAACAAAGGAAGCATATTTACTTGTAAGCGCGTTTACTATCAGCGTCATCTGGAGATTCTTCCACAATGTACCGCAGTAACTGCTCCACTTGAGCTTTATCCCTTAGACTGCAACAATTAATAAAGTTTTTCAAGAAAATCAGAAATGAAATATAAGACTCGTTAACTAAAGCTCCAAAAGTACAGAAGACAATAGTTCCCTCATCCAGATTTATTAAGGAGTAATAAAGCAGATTATAGATGAAAGGGAAGCTTACAAATTAATGAGGCGGCTATTCAAAGCTTTGCATTCTTGAATAATCTCTTCCTCGTCGAGAAGCTCTTCCAATGTGAAGTTTTCTTTGTCTAAAATAGTCTCCACCTATGTTCGTAACATAATGAAATAAAATCAATGAAATGAGCAATTCCGAAAATACACGAGACAATGGAACACACACACAGAGACAGTAACCAAAGTTGAAACCATAGCAAATCAAATTTACCACAAAACAAAGAACCGTTCCAAGCTAACCAACCACAGAGACCAAACATAAACTGTCCGGAAGTTAAAAAAAAAAAGTCTGTTAAACTCACAGGAGATGAGGCAGAGAGGGAGGTGAGCTTCCAGAACATAGCTGCTGCGAGGGAGGAGTTGAGCTGGAAAGCTTCGCCGTAGCTGAACAAAGGAGGAGAGAACTTGGCTTAGATCCGCCGTTAAAAAGAGAGAGACCTAGCTAGTGAATCTAGGTAATCGCGGTGGACTTGAGTATCGATTTGGTCCTGGACGCGGATCAGTCAAAACGGAAGATTGAGATCCTGGGATGATGGAAGAACCGAAGAGCCATAAAGATCGAAAAGCTTTTGAAAGTTTTGCATATACAACAAAGGGGAAAAGTAAAAAAGAGAAACAGGTGAAACTTGAGTGTACTGTTTAATTGCTGTCTTAATTTTATGATTAAAAACGAGAAAATTATCATTTAAATCATCAAACTTTCAAATTTGATTATAAAAACATTAATTTTTTTTGTGGACCATTTAATATATTTTGATTAAGTCATTTTAAACACGCTGTTACATTGTTTAGCAGATTAACGTTTCTAATTTCCGTTAAATCCTAAGCGAAATTAAGCTCAATTTAACGGAAATTAAGTTAACTCTGTTAAATTAAATTGTTAACCAATGTAACGGCGTGTTTAAAATGGCTTAGTCAAAATATATTAGAGATTTAAATGGTTAATCAAGATAAATTGAAGTTTCACGAAAGTAAAGTTGGTGATTTAAATGACAATTTTAACTTTGTCATTAATTAATTAAATTGCCATTTTACTAATCAGTGTGGATTATTAAACTATTAATTAATTAGACTTGGTGAATATTCTTCGTCGTGTCTGATGATTTACGGTGGTGCTAGTCGTGACGATTTACGGTGGTGCTAGTCATGACGATTGTGATGATCAGTATCCTTATGTCATTGGTTTATTAAGTACGTATGTTTCACCAAGCACATTTAATGGCGGATTATGATTAAAATGAACAGTGTAATAAGGCGTTGTAATAAAATAAAAAGCATACTAAAAATAACTAAAACAAGCGTGGAATTTTGATTAAAAAACTCAAGAATCTACTTGGTTCATGAAAGAAAAATAAGAAAAAGCTTTTCAATTATTATACACGTGGAAAACAGAGTAGAATGGCCTAGCGGCGCCAGCTATTGGAGTGATTATTAGTCGGAGAAGAAGGTCCAACAACTTTATCAACCAGCTTCCTCAACCCTTTCTTCTTCTTCTTTGTCTTCTTCTCCTTAGCCTCCTTAAACTCTTCCTCATAGTGTGAACAGAGCTTAAGAACTTGCTTCTCCACGTTGTTTAGTCTCTCTAAAAACGTTCCTTTACGTTTAGTTTCCTCCATCACTTGCTCCATCGAACGGCTCTGGTGTCTTTTCCCTATTCTCCTCCTCGGTGAAGACAGATTCAGTGAAGATGTCTGAGTCCGGCCACTCGATGGAGTCGATGGACTCGAGCTTCCTTTCATCTCCTCTAGCTTCCTCACCATGAAATCAATACGGTCCAATCTTGAAAGGATTGGTTCTTCTACGATAGCCATATCGATGATAACAACAACGAGACGACACACCGTTCTTTGGTAGCGCCGTGGAGTAGTTAAAGACAAGACACTGTATGAAAAGCCAAACTAGTCATCTTGGAGAGCTGGTTACGGTCTTATGCGTGTTGTTGATCACACGTGATGGGTCTAGTTTGTGGACACCTCTTCCGTCTCACACGTCCAACATTCCTCCATCCTTCCTTATCTTAATCCCTGTCGCTTCTCCGAGATTATGTCAGACACAAGATAATATTTATTGCAAGTGTTTCCTTTTTGTACATGACTAAACAATTTTTCAAATATTTAATTGAACTTCCAATAGTTTACAAAATTAAAATAATAAAAAATATAGTTTCATTTTTTTTTTGACCTTTTTAGAATATTTCACAACCTCGAAATAGTAATTTATTACAATTGATTATATGAAAACAGTCTAGTCAAACAGTCAAACATCGCATCTGGGCCTATGGGTCTACTAGGCTTACATATAGAAACTAGGCCCATATAAGAATCCATAGGTTTTATTCAGGCAAAAGTGAAACACAGTTCAAATTCTAAACAAGACAACAATGGTGTCGTCGAAGAAACCGAACCAGGAGAAGAAGCCGAGGAGCGATGGCGTCAACAAAGCTGGTGGTGGTAACACACGCAGCTCCGGTTCCAAACCGAAGAAGAAGAATACCAACGTACAGGCCAATGCGAAGAAGGAGCCGGAGGTTCACGAGATCTCGGAGTCTTCGAGCAGCGACTCCGCAGGAGAAGCGAGACGTGATGAGCCGGTGAAAAGCAATGGCGGAGGAGTGGAAGACGCTAAGATGATTAGGTTTCCGATGAATAGGATCCGGAGGATATTGAGAAGCGATAACTCTGCTCCTCAGATCATGCAGGACGCCGTGTTTCTTGTCAACAAGGCCACGGTATAGCTTCAATCAATCGCACTGACATGTATATAGCTTGCGTAGATGATATATAGTTAGTTTAGGAGATACTCAGTTTCAGAAACTGAGTTTCAATTGCTAATTAGTGTGAATTAGGCATCAAAGTCTCGCAAATTATCATGGTTATGAGTTTATTTGGTGCCAATTGCTGCATGATAGCTCTAAGTTTTTTGTAAATTGGGACTTATTAGATCCCAACACACATAAGAAAGTGTTGAATGAGTAAGTAGGCGAAAACATGATTAAGCTCATATTTTGAATGCTAATGGTAAAGAGTGTGTTTCAGATTTCAGTGTTTGTTGGATGTCTAGCATCTAGTTAGATCAAAATTTCAATGATTATTAAGAAGAATGTTTCTTTTATTGTGAATGATAGGAAATATAAGATGTTCAAGGGCAATAACTTTTTTTTTTTTCCGCTGTCCACTACTACATCATGTGTTCTTTGAAATTGAGTTTGTGGCGTTTACAGTACGCTGATTAATGTTTGTAATTTTAAGGAATTGTTCATTGAGCGGTTTTCTGAAGAAGCTTATGAAAGTTCTGTCCAGGACAAAAAGAAATTCATCCACTACAAACATCTCTGTAAGCTCTCTTTTCTCTTCCCAATCTGTCTATTGTCGGAATCTAAACTAAACTAGTTAGTGCTAGATGCTAACCTCCATTATGAACTCCACGGCAACATGCTGATGCAGGAATGATTTTTAGACAGTATGGTCTCCAGTTTGAAAGATTATTGTTGATGTGTTAATCTGTTCTTGCCACCTGCAAGATTGGTTGTAAAACAATCAAATACTATTGCAATAAATGATGTATTGAAAAATCCTTTTCACCGCTTGTTTTGTTTTCTTCTCATTGGCAGCATCTGTAGTTAGCAACGACGAGAGATACGAGTTCCTTGCGGGTACTACTTCATATAATCCTCTCAAGTACTCGTTTCTCTAATTCCTCACTGTTACTGTAATTTAATGCAAATTATTGAACTTGCAGATTGTGTTCGTGAGAAACTAAAAGCAGACGTGGCGATGGAGGAATGGGAAAGAAGCATGACAGATGCAGGCTGATAAATACACCGGTTGGAAGCAACCTGAACCGCGTGTCCTGTCCTGGTTTATTGATTCCATCTGCCTGGTCTTCACCTTTTTTAATAACCTCCATAATGAGATTGCACATATTTCATTACTAAAATGTATCAATTGCAATAATTTTTATAGTATAATCTGCCAACGATGAACTTTACGAATCAGAGTATAAAATATTAGCAAAACAAGTGAAAATGAAAATTAATGGAAGATTACAAAATAAACCAGCTAGCTTTTTACTTATCAAGCAATGAATATCTCTACTGACTAGTAAGGATACGTTCACAGCCAAAGTGTTCGCTGTCTCATGAACCAAAAGGAGTTTGTGCATGGCATCAACTGCCTCATGGTTGATCATGAACACGAATAAAACAAACGGTAAAGAAGTAGACAAGACATTAACCGCAGGAACGACATACCATATTCATTATAAAGAGAGCATCCAAAATAGTTCAGAATCCGAAAGCAAAACAAAGTAAAAAAGAAGGAAGCTAGAGTAATGAGTAGCTTCACCACCTCCGATCAAGAACCCAGTTAAGTGAACAAAGCTCTGACGGAGAAGTAACGAAGCTGCAACACAAACAAGCGGCCAAATACAAAACTAATGTAACCAAAAAACTAAAATTGTTTTCAACTGCGGATGATAGAGTTTTCCTCAAGGTAGTTCACTTGGCACCCTTCTTGACGGCAGCCTTGGTCACCTTGGCTCCGGTTGGGTCCTTCTTGTCAACGCTCTTAATGACACCGACTGCAACAGTCTGCCTCATGTCCCTCACGGCGAAACGTCCAAGAGGTGGGTACTCAGAGAAGGTCTCAACAACCATAGGCTTGGTCGGAGTCATCTTCACCATACCAGCGTCCCCATTCTTCAAGAACTTGGGCTCCTTCTCAATCTCTTTACCAGAACGCCTGTCAATCTTGGTGAGGATCTCAGAGAACTTGACGGCAATGTGGGAAGTGTGGCAGTCAAGAACTGGAGCGTAACCGTTTCCGATCTGACCAGGGTGGTTCATGATGATGACCTGGGAAGTGAAGTTAGCAGCACCCTTAGCTGGGTCATCCTTGGAGTTGGATGCAACGTAACCACGCTTGAGATCCTTCACAGCGACATTTTTAACATTGAATCCGACATTGTCACCTGGAAGTGCCTCCACAAGAGACTCGTGGTGCATCTCAACAGACTTAACTTCAGTGGTCAACCCAGAAGGAGCAAAGGTCACAACCATACCAGGCTTGAGCATACCGGTCTCAACACGACCCACTGGCACCGTTCCAATACCACCAATCTTGTAGACATCCTGAAGTGGTAGACGGAGGGGCTTGTCTGATGGCCTCTTGGGCTCGTTGATCTGGTCAAGTGCCTCAAGGAGAGTTGGTCCCTTGTACCAGTCAAGGTTGGTGGACCTCTCAATCATGTTGTCACCCTCGAAACCAGAGATGGGGACGAATGGGATTTTGTCCGGGTTGTACCCAACCTTCTTCAAGTAGGAAGACACCTCCTTGATAATCTCATCGTACCTAGCCTTGGAGTACTTAGGGGTAGTAGCATCCATCTGCAACAAGGAAACAAATACACAACACATTCGTTAGTATCCCATCTATAACAATACCATCACAATAGCCAAAGAAAACTGAGTAATTAATTTACCTTGTTACAGCAGCAAATCATCTGCTTGACACCAAGGGTGAAAGCAAGGAGAGCATGCTCACGTGTCTGGCCATCCTTGGAGATACCAGCTTCGAAACCACCAGTGGTGGAGTCAATGATCAAGACAGCACAATCAGCCTGGGAGGTACCAGTAATCATGTTCTTGATGAAATCACGATGTCCAGGAGCATCAATGACTGTGCAGTAGTACTTGGTGGTCTCAAACTTCCAAAGAGCAATGTCAATGGTGATACCACGCTCACGCTCAGCCTTCAATTTGTCCAACACCCACGCATACTTGAAGGACCTCTTGTTCATCTCAGCAGCTTCCTTCTCGAACCTCTCAATCACACGCTTGTCAATACCACCAAGCTTGTAGATCAAATGACCAGTGGTAGTCGATTTCCCAGAATCGACATGGCCAATGACCACAATGTTGATGTGAAACTTCTCTTTACCCATAGCTACTTGTCAAATGAATCTGCAGAGATTAAACAATACAAAAACGATCAACACAGTAGAAAATATATGATATTAATCAAAACTTTAGACACTCGCTATAAAAACGAAGCTGTAAAAATCATCGCGTATATAATACTCATCAAACATCAAACTACATCAAATTCATCTTTATGAAAACGAAGCTGTCAAAAAAAGCTGCTATCGGAGTCGAACCGATTTCTACCACAGAAAGTTCGTGGTGCTCTATCCACTGAGCTAAGCAAGCTATAATTCAAGAAACTCAGGAAGATCCAAGAGATCTATAGCAAACAATCCGAGAGTTTCAACGACTTTAAAACAAGACGAAGGTAACATCGGATTGTTACGCAGATCATGAATCACACATTCCCAATCACAGATAGTTTTCTCAGATAGATCTAACCAACAATCAATCGTCAACATACAACTCATAACAAGATCGATCCGATGACAAAGAGAGCAGTATCAACATTGAATTAATCAATCAATAAGAAGTTAGACCACAGATCAGCGAATCTAAAACGATCTATCAACAGAGAGCATATAATCCATGAGGAGTATGTACAGAATCATCGAAGCTGAAGGATCGAAACTGTTTCAGCTAAGATCGGTAGAAGAATATGAACACAGATCGTAGATGCGAGACGAGAGGCTTACCTCAGTGTAGCGGCTAGGTTGAAGAAAGATCGAGATTAGTGGCTGTTACGAGAGTGGATACGTGGTTTATATACATAGGGACGCCTCGAAAGAAATGTAGGGTTTGAACAATAATATCATACTAGAATTACGATCGTACCCTTGTTCCACCGTCAATAGTCAATACTCTTAGGCGTTTGGGCCTTTGAGGTCGGTCATACATAATAGCTTCGGGCTCAAGTTGACTGTTGTGAATGTTTTGATCCAAAAGGATACACAAAACAAATTCATTAACATTTAAATGCTCCTTCACCATATTGAAATATTTAACGTTACTCACACCGTCTCCGAAAAACTCTATTTTAGAGTTTCGTAAAATTCTAAATTTGAAATTTCAAGATATTTTTCTCTATTTGATGTTTCAAAGTGTATTTCTCCAAAAGCAAAACTTAAACTTAACTTCAAATTTATTTGTATTTTACATTATGATTCTTATATTTGTTGGTATTAATATAAATCTATTAAACTTTTATAAATAACTAGTACATACCTTAAAATATTAAGGTAATATCAATTATTAAAATATTACACTAAATATATAAAATTATAAATAGAAATACATAATTAAATATTAAACTACAAGCAAATTACGACATTTTCATAAAATTATTTTGTAATGCTCAATCTTTGGTTACACAAAAAAATGTTAGACAGTGTTTTAGAGATTTTGGAGGTTCCGGAGAAAATTTACCAAACTATTAATGTTTTTGTAATATTAAAATTTGTGTAATAATTATTTCTTTTTACCTTTAATTTTTTTAATTAACTTTCTTTTGTAATATTTTTGTTGTCTTTTTTTTTTTTTTTTGTCGACAATATTTTTGTTGTCTAATTCTAGTTTTAAAATATTATAAATCTTATGTTAAAAGTTTTATTTAATTTTATGTGTAAAATATAAAAGTAAACTTGAAATATTTATGGTATATACAAATTTTAAGGGTTAAAAAGATAAGTAAGAAAAATACTTAAGAATCATAAATGTAAAGTATAATTAATTTTAAAGATCAAAATACGAATAAAAAAACGAAATTTCAAATTTGAAATTTTGAATATTGAACTCCTCGAAACTCCAAAGATTGTATTGAAACTTTAAATTTGAAGTTTTTTTCGAGAACAAAAAACTATATATTTGAAGTTTTAGAGTTTTTTTTTGAGATGTTCTTAGTAACCGATAGATTATACATAGGACAACCTGTTCAAATGAACAATGTAATGATAATCAGGTCTTAAATTAAAGATGGAAAGGCATTGATGCTAAAAAGGAAAGATGGAAAGCCTCTGTATGCTAGCACCCATCGTCACACCAAATAACTCTACGCAGATGTCCCAACATGTTGTTGAAGAACGTCAGTGTGGCTCATGTTCGTTTGATTATATGCGAAACATAAGCCCGGCCAATATGAGCCCAAAATAAAATATGGTCAGAGGAGAAACTAAAACTTGGCTACTCGTTTGACTGGGTGGTTCACTGTTTTGTTTTGTGTTCTTTACCGATAGATTTAGAGTCGGACACAAATGTTCTTCCTCATCGTATAATTTCTTTTGATGAATACCTCTTGAAATTATTTTCAAAACCAATAAGCATAGAGTGAAAAAAACAAACAATGAAATCAATATCGGCAGGAATGTCACCATATCATAACATAATATGAAAAGAAGTCTCAAAATTCAGATAACAAATTTAACGCGAAAACAATGCTGATTTTATGTAACGAAGCTCCGCCACCTCCTATCAAGAACCCATTTACGAGAATTACGTTCTGACGGAGAAGGGATGAAACTGTAACACAAACAAGCAACAACGTACCAAACTAGAGTATTAAAACACACAAAGTTCTTTAGTTCATCTGCGGTTGATGATGATAGAGTCTCGATGATGATAGTTCACTTGGCACCCTTCTTGACCGCAGCCTTGGTAACCTTGGCTCCGGTTGGGTCCTTCTTGTCAACGCTCTTGATAACACCGACTGCAACAGTCTGCCTCATGTCCCTCACGGCGAAACGTCCAAGAGGTGGGTACTCAGAGAAGGTCTCAACAACCATTGGCTTGGTTGGAGTCATCTTCACCATACCAGCATCTCCATTCTTCAAGAACTTCGGCTCTTTCTCGATCTCTTTACCAGAACGCCTGTCAATCTTGGTGAGGATCTCAGAGAACTTGACGGCAATGTGGGAAGTGTGGCAGTCAAGAACTGGAGCGTAACCGTTACCAATCTGACCCGGGTGGTTCATGATGATGACCTGGGAAGTGAAGTTGGCAGCACCCTTGGCAGGGTCATCCTTGGAGTTGGATGCAACATACCCACGCTTGAGATCCTTCACAGCAACATTCTTGACATTGAATCCGCCGTTGTCACCTGGAAGTGCATCCACAAGAGACTCGTGGTGCATCTCAACAGACTTAACCTCAGTGGTCAACCCTGAAGGAGCAAAGGTGACAACCATACCAGGTTTGAGCATACCGGTTTCAACACGACCCACTGGCACCGTTCCAATACCACCAATCTTGTAGACATCCTGAAGTGGTAGACGGAGGGGCTTGTCTGATGGCCTCTTAGGCTCGTTGATCTGGTCAAGTGCCTCAAGGAGAGTTGGTCCCTTGTACCAGTCAAGGTTGGTGGACCTCTCAATCATGTTGTCACCCTCGAAACCAGAGATGGGGACGAATGGGATTTTGTCCGGGTTGTACCCAACCTTCTTCAAGTAGGAAGACACCTCCTTGATAATCTCATCGTACCTAGCCTTGGAGTACTTAGGGGTAGTAGCATCCATCTGCAACAAGAAAACAAATACACAACACATTCGTTAGTATCCCATCTATAACAATACCATCACAATAGCCAAAGAAAACTGAGTAATTAATTTACCTTGTTACAGCAGCAAATCATCTGCTTGACACCAAGGGTGAAAGCAAGAAGAGCATGCTCACGGGTCTGACCATCCTTGGAGATACCAGCTTCAAAACCACCAGTGGTAGAATCAATGATAAGGACAGCACAATCAGCCTGGGAGGTACCAGTAATCATGTTCTTGATGAAATCACGATGTCCAGGAGCATCAATGACTGTGCAGTAGTACTTAGTGGTCTCGAACTTCCAGAGAGCAATATCAATGGTGATACCACGCTCACGCTCAGCCTTCAATTTGTCCAACACCCACGCATACTTGAAAGACCTCTTGTTCATCTCAGCAGCTTCCTTCTCGAACCTCTCGATCACACGCTTGTCAATCCCACCAAGCTTGTAGATCAAGTGACCAGTGGTGGTTGACTTTCCAGAGTCGACATGACCAATGACCACAATGTTGATGTGAAACTTCTCTTTACCCATGGCTAATTGTCAATGCAAATCTGCAGCGATTAAATAAATACATAAACGATCAACACAGTAGACATATATCAATATCAATTCTCATAGTAAGCTGCTATCGGAATCGAACCGATTTCTACCACAATAAATTTTGTGGTGCTCTATCCTTTGAGCTAAGCGAGCTATAATTAGCAATAATCATGAAATTCAAGATGCATACAAGACGAAGATATCATCAGATCTTGTTTTGCTGCTCTCGAATCATCAGTTCACAATACACACTGAGTATAGAAAATCACACGCATCTTAACATCGTACGCTAGCTAGTATCCATCAGCTACCGATCACATGATACAATACATCATACAAGCTCAATTCCAGAATCAAGAAGCTCTACAACACCAGATTAACGATTATAAACGATCCTCTATCAACAACGAGCATCAAATCCAAGATTAAACAATAAATCTGGATTCTAGACGAAGATATCATCGGATCCTGTTATACGCATCGAAAGCTAGCTAGTTCACTCAAAGAGATCCACTCAACTATCCATCACAAGATACAATACTTCCTAGAAGCTCAATTCCACAATCAAGAAGATCTACGACGATAGATTTAACGATTCTAACCGATCCTATCAGCAACAATCATCAACTGTCAAGGAACTCAACAACGATAACGTATCGAGGACCTTTTCAACGAAGATCGAGAGAAGAGAAGAGGAAACGCTTACCTCAGATAAGCGATATGGATGAGGCTGAAGATCTAGGAACGAAGAAGAGTGGCACTCAGAATTATTTATAGTTGCTGATGCGAAAGAAACCTAGGGTTTAAAGATCATATCTTATGTACAATTACAATCATGCCCCTGTATCTCGTCCTCCTTTCTTTTTTAACCTTGGTCGGTTGTTAAGAAAAAGAAGAATACTGTTTATTTTTTACCCTCCGGTAATTTCTCAATACTTGCCCGTTCTTCTAATGTAATCTCGAAATGACATTGATACCTTCGGTCGTGTTTCATAATTCCCATAACTACACTGCAAGCAACGTTTAGTTACTAAACCGAATCCCATAACTACATTTTTTCCCCCCATAACTACATTAATCTGCAGAATGTAGATACTATGAGTGGGGGCGAATAAACCAAATTCGAAAACCAAACCAAACCCGATAAAAATGAATCTGAACCAAATCGAAACCGACATAAAAGGGTTTTGTTCTATGATATTTCAGATTATGGGGTTTACCTTAATCGAACCCGAATTGATATCCGAAAAATGCAAAAAATTTAAAATCTCAAAACGAATTTATATCGATCTGGACTTAATCCCGAATAAATAGCGAAAATATTTTAAAATACTATTAAATACCTAGATAATTATACATGAGTAATCAATTCAAGTACTTAGCTTAATATATATTTGGTATACGATCAAAGATCTTTGCCAATTGTATTTGAAATTCAATTATAAATAGGTTTGTTTCTAAAGTTTAAACAATATTATTTTAATTTAGAATTTAGATGATCTTTCCTACATAAAGTTGATAGTTATGAGAATAGTCGAGTCAAACACCTGAACGATTAAATTCATTCCACTTGATCTCTTTGTCTTTAGATATTCCAAAGATGCAGAGTGAAGCAGAGTGGACACCAAATACTTGCCACAACAACTTCCATGTCAACATGGTGCAGAAAATCATGTCAACATCGAAACAGCTAGTCAATACATAGTAATTGAGTAAAACCACCTCGATAGCCAAGACCAATACTAACCCTAGGATGCATATATAGCCAAAAACGTATCATTTTCCATAAACCACATGGCTTGACGGTTGAACACATGCATATATCTTTTTTAGAGATATGAGATAATTAGGGAGGAAACCAATCCGGTGAAAAGCCACACCTTCTTGATCTTGATATAATCTATAGGATTATCTCATGTGCAAAGACGCTTCGACGTGGAGATGTTCTTGTGATTGTGTCAAACGATGATTACCTAAATACTACTATAGGTAATCTGCTAAGGAACAACACTGAGCTATACATTATGACAAAGATACCTCAATGTTCTAATATATTTCAAAGAATATAAATTATATGGTTTCCATAACTTTATCTTTTTGTTTTGTCTAGGCTGGCGATGCGAGGCCAGTGAACGTGTGAATGTGTGAGACGTTTGAAGACGTTTTCCATAACTTTATCTTTTAATACTATTTTTTATTTGACGTTTTCCCTTTTAGTCTATCTTATTATAAAGAAACATTCTATTGGATTCAATTTTTTTTTTGTAAGAATTAAATACATTCATCTATTATAAAGTAACTATGGAAATAATATTATATTGCTACTATGTTTTTAAACAACTTAGTAATTAATTTATATCCGAACACTATCAATATTATGAAAACAAGACTGTGTGGATATTGTGCAATTTGAAAGTTGACATGACATATACTAGTGTTCAAATAATAGATGCTCAGCCTCTGATGACTTCCTCTTTCGCCATTGCCGACTCCTCCTACATACATAAAAAAAAACGTTCTGACATACCTTAAGAAATCATTTTTTTTCTTTGCCACCAAAATCAACCAAGCAAAAAAGACAAAGAAACATGAACAAAGTCTAAACTCAAACACACTTAAAAAAACCTAAATGCCTCCGGTGAATGGACACTGACCTCTAACCCTCTAATACGATTCCTCAACCTTCCCTTTAAACCCCAAAATACAAAAAAAAATAAAGAGTTAAAAATCTTGTTTTCAAACTATAATTTCATAATGATTTTGCTCAAAAAAAAAATTTCATAATGATTATAACCTCTGATCTTCTTCAGCCATTTCTTTTTCAGCATTCTCTTCAACACGGGACCAACCTTCCTCCCAAAATCAACAATGATTCTCCACATTTTCTTTCTTCTTTTTCTCTTATGATAAAAGTTGAGACCCTCTCATACAATGGTTCTAGAATAATCCTAGACAAGAGCACGTGCTATGTTGGCATGTGCTGACCTCGATGTTGCATGTACATGACAATGTGATAGACCAGCTACAGTGGACTGATAACCGATTATGGTTCTGCCTCTAACTAAATGGTTTAGCTAATGGTTTGGCTGTCTTTTTGAAATCTGTAATAGAGACTTGTTGATTGCTATGAGCTTAAGAAGCCAACTCTTTGATTTGTAGGGCTTGAGAGAAAACCAACTAGTGATGGACCTTGAATCTCTGTTTGGAAATAGTGTTGCTCGGTCGCTCATTTAGAATCACATTTTGCAAGAAAGTTTCGATTTTCCTAAGAGTAGTAACAGAGCAGATCAGATCAGATCAGACTAATGATAATAAATATGATTTATAGTCATTGCATGTACATGACAATGTGACTCTGAGAATAACTCCTTTATATGGCATCGATGGAAAAGCAAACCTGCAACCATTGTAATTTTTGAGGGTTGGAAAAGTGTAGCTGTAGTTGCAGAGGTAAGAAGTTGATGGTGCGGATGTTTCACGTTTTGGCCAAGTCTCTATACTCAGAGCCGGACTTGTGCATAGTATTGTGAAACATTTGAATGGACTCCACTTGGTGGGACCCTCTCTTCCAATTTTTTTCTATATGTACATAAGTGTAAAATAATTAAGTTGACAAAGAAACGCAATACAAAAGTTACTGTTCATAACAGAATATTAGGAGAGTTATAGACTCATAAATGATAACAAACCTCTTATATATAAAAGATATTACAGAAACAGCACACTGAACGAATTTAATTAAGAACTTTTACACAGAATATTCATCTGCTTAGACGGCCAAATAAAGTTTTATTTGCTCTCTAGATTGTGTTCGAAGAACAAAAGCTCCGAATCAACTGATTCAACATGTGTCTTGAAATAAACACAACACCAACATGGTTTTACAGAAACAGTGCTTATACTGACCAACATTTTCTAATAAGAGACAACCATTAGACCATAATGTCTTCTTCAGCTTCTTGAATGGGATTTGTGACTACTATCCCTAATGCGAAGTGATTCAATGTCTCATAGATTATTAACCTCAAAATCTCATGACAATGGAAACAATTTATTACAAAAATACCATAACTGTCCCATTCCACGAGCAATGTCAATCTATAAGTATATCAGAAAAACTCCAGAGGACCTGCGACTGAGGCAGGGGGGTCTATCACTAAGCGGCTAGCCTTGCCGTCTGCGTAAAGCTGAGGCAAAGCGTTGGCCTCTTTTGCAGTAACGCCTTCTGCAGTCCACAACGTGACATGCGGCCATTCGTTCTTGGAGACTATGGTCTCTCCGTCCACAGATCCGACATGGGCTGTAAAAGCAGCCATCTTGTCGTTGAAGAGGAGCTCGGTGAGCTCTACGGGTACTTCTCTGTTTAGGTGTTGACCGTATCTGGCTACAGCTGCTACTCCGTGGCTTCTCTTGTGGGCAAGTGTCACGTGAGCACGTTCGAGTTTTTCCTCTATGCGGTGCTTCTTCCCTTCTAGAAACGATCTCATTGTTGGGTTTGATGCGGCCAACTGATAAGAAAAGACAAACATCTATTAAGAACAAAGTCCACACAGAATCTCGAGCTCACATTTGAGTTTATGAATCATGTTGGCTACCTTTTCAAGAAGACTGTGGACTTGAGTAACAGGTAAGTTGATGGCAGCGAAGACAATAGAACCATGTTTTGTTTTCTCTGAGCTTGGTGGTTTGTATTCACCCTTTGCTATTCTTTTTAGCTCTTCACGCACATGCTGAACCGCAGACTTGAACGGAACCTGAAAGGTGCAAACCAGACATCATGTGCTGAGGGAACTCGAAGTAGTTACAATACCAAGTATGAGATTCTAGCTTTTTCTTGTGCCTACAAGGACAGAGGATATTTACCTGAATAGAATTGAGATATTCGGAATTTGAAGCTAAAGTATTGCGCAGCTGTTTCTCCCATTTAGTCCACTCCGCTGCATAGGTCCCTTTTGAGGACTCAAGTCTACAACAAAAAGAAAATTAGAAGGAAAGCAGAAAAGGTCACAAACAACCAAACCAAAGCTATAGCTGAATTGAGATGAAGTGAAATAAAACTGTAACACAAACAAGAAATAATGTCTGTGAGCACAATCATTCATAGGGTATCTATCTCCTTTAACATGATCTATGTGTTCATCTAATCACGGGGTAAACAAACATGAGTGTTTTTGGTGTCTTCCTCGTTAGTTTTTGCTAAATATAATACTAACAAGTTTTACTGGTTTCAAGCAAATACTTCGATTTGACATAGTTAAATTTATCAAGTCATGTAATTGGTAATGTTGGCTGCCCACCTCCCATGTCTTCTACTGTGGAGCTGGAACAAGTCTATGCCCTCTTCAATAATCGATTTAACAGAATCAGGTAAAGGACTCCTGTAATACCGCACAAAGAGATGTTACTTGAGTGGTTTAGTAACCAAATGGATATAAAGTTGCAATTAAAAAAATATACCTTTCTGATCTCAACAGTGGCATCTTGACAAGTGAGCCAAATCTATCAATCAATTCACTCTCAAATTCTTTGTGATTCTGAAGGTTTAAAAGACAGTTCGAATAAATGTGAGATCCAATAATGGATAGCTTCAAGGAACAGTTGGGCGTTTGTGATAGTTACCTTTCCCTCATAAAGGTGGTAGAACATCAATAGCACATAGCCTGCATTCGAAGATCCCTTGTCGAGATTCCCCTGACATATGAAAGAAACAATAGCTTGTTAACAAATACAGGTTCGTGATCAAAGTTGGATGATACAGTTGAAGATAAACTGTGTATAAGATGCAACTGCATACCGGATGGTTAACTCTTTGAATTACACGGAACATGAAAACAGCCAAGGCATCAAGTGAATATGGATTTGACTCGGTTCCTGTAATATTCACATGGGACCCAAAAGTTAATAGTGCCAAAAAAAAAAAAATATATTGCAGAGAGTACATATGATGAGCCAAGGCATAACATCATCATAGAATGGATACATAGTTACATACCTTCAGAATCAGGAACGATTGGAACTGCAGAAGTCCTAGTTCTCCTACACATGTCTTCAATCTAAATAGGAAACACACACAAAATTATTACTGAAATGAGACTTGTTAAGACACACATAGAAGAAAGTCTCAGCGTAGAACTAGTTACCTGTCTCCAGACATCTTCATTTGGGGCATTTTTGTCAGCCAACATAATTGATTGAGGCTTTTTACGACGTTCATCAGCAACCTTTGGCCAATATTTTCCTGTGCAGGATGTAGAATATACAATCATGAGTTGGCATAAGCAAAACTGAGAGCCAGAACACTTTTGAGAAAATCCCAAATTGTGAAATACCTTTGACAAGATCACCCATCAGAGTATGCACTGGCCGATCATCTCCAAGGCCTCCTGGGGCGTTCAATAACTCCTTACAAAGTGCAGATTTAGCACATCCAGGAATACCTGGGAAGAATACAATTAACCCCTCGGCCTTTTCGACAGCTTCCTTCACAGCTGGCTCAGGAGTAGCTGGTGTCACTTCCTCTTTCTTCATAAGATCACCTTCTTCATCTAGATCACCGTCAACAAGTGCCAAGAAGTCCTCAGCTCTCACTAGATTCCCAGCAGACCCTACCAAAACTTGATTTTTGGGGCTCCGTTTAGCGTACTGCTCCAGGAATGGCTCAGCTTCGCTTAGATATATTGATGAAGATAGCTGCTTATTCCCACACTTTCTTTTTATGTGAGCAGCCCTGTATATATTAAAAGAAACACAGAGAGAAACATTCAAGAAGCAGAAACTTTTCTTAGGAAAGAAGTTCCAACAATAATATATGAGGTTAGTCCAGATGTGTAAAGTGATTCTGGTACCATTCATCAAGCATCTTGCAAAGTTCCTTCTGCTTTCCATCAGAAGTACCCCATATTTTCATTTGCCTGGATACAAAAACAATAGTAGTTTAAAAAAACAAAATAAAATTACAGCTTGATAACTTCAAGATAACTCTCTATATCTATGTATTCATATGGAGAAAGCAGCTCACCTAAGGTAATAGGCTTTATAAGCTGCCGGCCCCTCTTTGAATAGAATTGATAGGCCATTGCGGATCAGAAAGGTTCTCAACTGTCAAAAGAATCGAAGTCATGTCCAGCATCACGGTAACAATTCAGAGAAAGAGGTAGCAAAGTGCAACAAACCTTATATGTAAGAAACTTTAGTTTGATCATTAAGTTAGCATCATCATCAGCCAAACCATCCTTTCCTTGTTGACCACTGTTTTCACTGGCATCTTTGACCGCATTATCATTGCTTTTCAGAGCCATCTGATCCCTTCCTTTGTTTGACTTGAACAAATTAATATCAACAAAGAAACCTGAAAAGGAAAAACTCAAAAAGAATCACCAACACATATAGTTAAACAAAGGATGATAAAGAAAATTTAGGCGTTATTAAGTCTAGCAAATGAATCAGAAAATGGTGCATGGTGATTGTCTTCAACAACAAAACTAAAGAATAAGCAACAAAGACTGTTTACCTCGATATAAAGGCCACAAGCCCGGCGTGTGCCTGAAACACGGTAATTGTATGGTTTGAGTAAACAAAAATCAATCTAAGATCAAACTAAAAGACATAAGTAATTAACGAAGTCTTTAAAGATAACCTCATCTCTTTCTGGTAACGCCTAAATCCTGAATCACTGTGCACATGGACAACCAATTTATAAAATAGGTTATCAGGTGACACATCGTTAGCTTTATTAAAATTATGGTAGCACTTGAATGCGGCTGGAAGTCGTTTTTCCTTCATCAAGCGTATCATTTCCTGTTGAATGCAAATTTCATCAAAAACACATAAATGAATGAAAAAACATATTGCAAGTGAAAGATGCATATATAACAAAGATGCAAAGTTCAAGTTACCTGTAATTTACTAGTTGAATAATCTGCAGGCTGAGCTTGCAGGAATTTTGTTACAACAGATTTGTCAGCATTTTTCGAATGAGAATCTGCGGATTCATCTCCAAACCAGTCCAAGTCACTGGGGCAAAAGCTTGGGCCAACACTCTTTAAAAGTGCTTTTATTTGCTACAACACCCAAAAAAAAGGAAAAAGGCCCCTCTTAGAATGAGAAACCTTTACTAAGAGACAACCGCAAGAAAAATATACTCCACATTTTTTCGAACCTGTTCCTCGTTAGATCTATGGGCAGCACATATCTCTCTTAAACCGAGTCCCAAATCAAGATCAGCTGAAATATTGAAAAAAAAACAAAAAAAAAAATTAAATATCTACATGGACTTGAATAGCATGGAATATCATGAAACTAACGCAAAAAATAAACAAGGATAAGATAATGGACCTCCATCAAAGGGTGGTGGAGGATGATCTCTCAAGACATTTTCCATATCTCTGGCGCTCCCACTGCTCACTATACGCGCCACAAGACCCTCTAATATCTCACCCTGCACCTTCACATGGTCCTTGGAGGCTGCTCATTTTCATCCAAATCACTCAATGAGCTTCATCAAGTTTGGATTATTTGAAAAAAATTATATGAATTCTCAAAAAAAAAACATTACCTGGGACTGATATATCAGCAACTTCATCAAGAGCTCTACAGACTGAGGTTGCTGTCCCTTCTTCACAGAGTGCATCAAATGCGGCGAAAAAAGACGTCACTGATTTCCTTCACAAAAATACACGCAACCACAACTGTTAATATACATTAAAAGTACTTTCGACAGTGTGTTCATCCAAGCACATTGGTATATGGCTGCTCTTAGTAAAACCACAACTCTTAACGTTTAGACTAGTAAAATACATCAACCAGATTATATCAGCATATTCTTACTATACTTAGGTTGAGTAAGCTTGACAGGATCATGCCTATTTCAAGCTGTGTCCACACAAGATTGTTCAGAGATATCAAAAAGCTAACTAGAGAAACACTAACAAAACACTAGCTAAATATTAACTAAAGTTACCTTGTGGAAAACAGCCAAACGTGGTTTGTTGGTAGACGCCAATTCCGGCAAAATGCAATTATTTCGGAAGTTGAGTAAAACTTTGGCTTGCCATTGCCTAACTCGGTAACAGCCGTCACTACCACTGCAAGATGCAAATTCAACATTTCTTAACTAGACGAATTTAGAAGGCTTAATTAACTTCTGTAAGTAAGGTAATGATTATGAACATCTAAAAAGGAAAATACTTCACCATAATCACCCAGTGGGCGTTGACCATGATCTCCGAGAACAGCTGTTACCAGTTCCATAGATATACACATGCGATTTTTCTGGGAGAAGACAAGCATATTATGAGATATCCTCTTCTAGCAATTGACTAAGCCTTGAGCATTTGAAAATTTTGATTGCTTAAGGTTCTGTCCATGGAAATACCTCAAGAAAATCATTAAATTCTGCCTCCTTTTTTAACGCCTTAGTTCCCCAAGCCTCCCTAAACATCCGTGAAAGTACAAAAACACCGACCGCAGTATAACTGCAAACGAAGCATTGAAGTTAGAATCTCAAATGGCAAGCACCAGAAAGATCCACATAACAGCATCAAAAATGTTAAAAAAAAAAGAGAGTAGTAAAATGCATTGTTTCATTACAATGTTTTAAGATTCTATCTCCACTACAGCTTCTATATGTGTGAAATCTACATCTATACAACGACACCCCAACAGCAACCAGCAGGAAAACAAAAGAAATACCGTTGGGCATGATTAATAAAAAGCATAAACCATATCTAAAGCTTGAGCATGGGTCTATTCACTACTGGTTCTGCCTATGTCTAAGATTATTTGTGAAAAAGCTCGTCAGGAATAAATGAGCTTACATATTACCAAAACTGTTCTTTGCATATGCCCCACCACTGTGACCGGCATACATAAAGAGGGAACCTGAATGCTTAAGAGATACCTATAAAGGGTGGATTACAAAAAAAAAGTCAGTAAACAGTTCGAACTTCAGAGTGTCACATATAGAATGTATGTAATGTTATTTATACCTCAAGCGTTGCCAACCCTTTAGATACCATCTCAATCATCCGTGTTCTTATCTACCAAAAGCAAAGATAAACGCCACATGTAATAAACCAAACTAACAATAAGCGTTACATAAGAAGAGAACTAGTGAGAGTTTTACCTCTTGGTCCGTCTTTTCGTTCTCAAACTTGGGATAGAAAGTGGCTCTGATCTGGGCCTGGCAACAACTCGACTTGTCCACAGTAAAATCTTCCAAGAATTTTCTCTGATTGACACTAACTTTTGATCCACTAACGGTTCCATATGACTTAGGCTTCCATACTTGAGCATTATTGTTCTTTTCCTCAAGACTTAACCAACTAAGCTGGCTGTTCACTGTATCTGTTGTTACAGAACGATCACTACCGGATCCAGATGGAGCATCCATCTTCGGCTTTACTTGCCACTTCTGATCACCGTGAACTCTCTTTATCTGCCAACACAAACAAACAAAACCGTAAAGGTGCAGACTTTAGTAGTGCCCCCACACATTACAAACAAAAGCAATCAAAACAGTAAAGGTTCAGACTTTAGAGAGATGGTTATAGAAAGTATAAATTTGTGAAATTTGCTAAAATCCCAATACGAACCCACCTGCTTTTTAGGCATATCCCAGCTGAAACAGAGATGGGTAGCTAGGGTAACGTGGGGAGAAGATGATCGGAGAAGAGAGGAGGTAAGAGAGAATGTCAAGAGTGTTCTGCGTGGAACCAGAGACATCCACACGTGGAATCTTTTAGTGCAGACCACGTATATATCGAGATGGAGTCTCCAACAAAGCGGTTGAGGTTTAACTGGCAGGAAGAAGACGGAGTAGCTTGTAGAAACTGTTGTGGTGCGGTAAAGAGCACAGTAACGAAGATGGTTATGCTAGTTAATGGGCCTGATGTGAGCCCAGTTTCGTTGCTGTTGGACCATAAGAACATCGGAATAAACAAATAACGGTTCATATGAACCGAATACAATTATTAATTATATAACTTGCTGATCGGTTCGATGCATTAACGAGATCATAACCGAATTGATTGTAGTTCGGTTCGGTTTGTTCAGTGCGGTTATAATCTCAGGGCTATTTGGAAGAATTGTACCAATTTAAACTATTTTAAAAACTTTTACACCAGCAAATCTGAGTTTCAAATCCTATAATAATAAAATTATGCAAATTAATTTTAAAAACTGATAGGATGCAAGGAATACGGTGAAAGGTAATTTTAATAGAACGGCTCAAAATGACGAAGACAATAAAATTTTCGGTTACTATTTTTTTTTTACATCGGAGTTATCGGTTCTAAAATCGTCTATAATATATTTTTTATAGTTTGTAACATCATAATATAAAAAATATATGAAAAAAATAAAATTTAAATTGCCCGTAAAATATAACATTCTTGATATTATAATTCTTCAAAGAAATTCACCGTATATTTATTACATTTCAATGTACCTCTTACATGTGTATGCAGTATGCTAAATTGCTAACTAACCCTGAGTAACTTGATATAGGGTTTTGAAGTGAACTAGTCAAAATCATATAGTTAATAGAGGATCACACCACAACATCAATGAGTTGGTGTTGAAGTACTTGTCTTCAAGGAATCCAAAATCATTGCTCTCTTCGTCTGAGCTGCTAATGAACTCATCATGCTCACAGTTTCCCAAGGAACTCTCAAAGGCCATCATCTTATGTTGGTCTTGGTTTGGTTGGTCCATGTTGTTAATCAATTCCAGTAAATTTGATCTTTGAAACTGCATACTCACTATCTCCACTTGAGCTTTTGCAAGCTCTGCTTGGAGTTCACTCACTTGTCTTTGTAGATTGTATATGGCACCGGCAGAGCCATACACCGGATCTCTAATTCTAGCTTCGGCTTCATACACCAAACTTTTCACTGCATCAGTTCTTTGTGATTCGGGAAGTTCCTGAAACAATAATAACCTTTTATGATAAATTATAAGCTAGTATGTTTGACCAACAAGAGTAAAGACCGGTCCATCATTCTACAAGACTTTTTCAAAGATGCATGGAAAAAAAGTTGACAAAGACAATTGATCATCATCATTATATATGTATATTGTTATTAATTAATAGAAATTATATTTTTACTATGTGAACTAAAGAAAACAAGAAGGAAAAAGGGTTAGATATGTTGAACATGTTATGCAGCTTTATATGAAGTTTTCATTGACATTACAGAACAAGTAAGGTCTAATTTTCACATGACCTATGACTATGACCCTATTTTTCCAAAACAATCATCTCATTATCTCAATAGGTTCCTAACTAGAACAAAGACAGCATTACCATCTATCTATTAATGATATAAATATTTGGTTTTATTTAAGATACAAGTTTTAGTATACTAAAAGAAACTACAATTATTACACCAGTAGTACATAGTTATAGCTACCTGCAAGAGCTTAATGATATTGCTGGCTCCAAATACACGGTGGGCGATGCTGAACTTGGCTGGCTCCGTTGGAGGAAAGTACGGTGCCAAAACGCACTTCTCTCCGCAACGCCGCCTCAGGATTTTGCAAGCGGCGCATGGGCTAAGCACCACACGCGGTGGTGGAGGAGAAGAGGCCGGAGAAGCATAAATGATAGCGGCAGAAGCGTCACCTTTAGTCTCCATATCAAGCATTATCAACTTAGGAGGTGAAGTGCTTTTTGGTGGGGAAAGTAGAGAAGTGTAGTATTTATAGGGAGAGAGACAAAATGAGGTGATCACGTGACATCAGAAGCTCGAGTTATTACGTCATATATTTTTGGTTGAAGCATATATATTTTCACTTTACTGTGGTTACTAAATTCCTTCCACGCTTTCAAGTTTCAACGGTTGCTTGACTTTGGCACAAATAGTTTCTTGATCTCTTCTTGATTTTTCTCCATCCTTAACTACACATTCCAATAAGACATTAAAAGTCCATAATAGCTCACGTACATTGGTTAGTCTACGTACGAGTCTTCTACTCTTAACGTCTAGATTCTAGAATGGTGTTTCTGCTTATGAAGATTTTATCATCAATAGACTCCAAGATCACATAAATGTCTTCTAGCTAATTCTTTCTTTCTCAAGCTTGTATAATCGTTTTCAAATTGTTAACACGAAACTGGAGTTCATATATCAGATATGAAAAATTGAAAATACTATGAAACAAATATTAAGAGTTTGATGAGTTTCTGACCTAAAACTAATTATTTATAAGTGGATGGATTTATCTCTCAGCTTATATCACTTAAAATTTTTCTAATGCGGGATTTGGTCTCTAATATCCAAAAGAATATTTGATGCATATAAAGTTATACACGATAAATAAATTTTAATGATAGTACAGTTTTATTTATTTATCTTATCAAAGTTGATCTTTATTCACCGGTGACTATTTGCAAGTCGTACTTTAAGTATTGGTAGCTAGTGAAATAACAACACAAAAGGCCAAGTGATTATTGTAGGTGGCCTAATTTTTGCTGAATCGTATTTTGTTTTTATTAACCAATATTCTTGGAACTCTTTTGTATTTTAGCTATGTATATTTGTCTTTAAAGACTTTTTACATGAACGACTTATCTTTAGAAGTGACGGTATCTATATGAAAGATACAAAAACACTAGACTCTAAAAAAAATATATATATATATTTATTGTGTTTAATATATATATATATATATATTAACAAATGAAAACTGTGTTTAAGACTTAAGAGTCACTTATAAAACAATATACTGGATCGAGGTAGGCTTACTTCCTAGGGTCCCAAAATGATCAATTATTCATAGTAGTATCAATTAATAATAAAACTAGAACTTTTACCCGCGCGACCGCGCGAATATTTAATTTGTGTTTGTATTTAATGATATACTAGATGTTTTCCTGCACCATATGCAATAAGAAATTATTTAAATCTAATTTATATTTAAAAATAAATTTATTAAATATTATATATTTTACTATTTTCTTACTAATATTTAATATATATTTGATATATATTGAATCAATTTGCATAAAACTAATAAAATTGTATAATTATCAAAAATTTAGCCTAAACAATATTTATAAAATTTGTAGATATATAAGAAACTAATGATTTTACGATTAGATATTTTTAAAAAAAAATTGTAGAAAATTTTGAAAGTTTTAGTAATACAAATTGTATAATTATATAAAAATAATAACATTTCGAAATTTGAAATGTTATAGATGAATATATTTATTTTATAGATGATGTATGAGCTATTACCATATTTAAAAGAAGTTTACCAAAAAAAATATCAATATTAAATGTAATATATGAATTATTACCATATTCTAATAAGTTTGCCAAAAATATAAATCAACATTAAATAAAATTATTCATGCCATATTTTTTCGGAAGCCATGTCATCAATTTTAGTAGTCATGTCATATTTGTTTTGTGAAATTGATTGTAGAGAGGACATGTGGCAAAATCACTTCGTAAATATAGTCTAGGGGATTTGTAAATGTAAATGTTACATTTGTACTTAATTTTATATTTTAGTATTTTAGCGTAAAATATATCACCAATATTAGGTATTATATAAAAAATCTAACATTTATATAATAAGATCCCTCTTAGATATATAGCGAACAAATTTTTTAAATAAAAAGTACGAGAATAGACAATTGTGAATTAGCATGCTATTTATAAATGAATCATTAGCTATAATATTTTTAAGAAATTAAAATGATTGTTAAACTTCTATCAAATTTGGAAAATATACAAATTAAGATTTATATTTGTAATAAATTAAAATATAATATAAATTTGATGTAATTGATAAGGAAATATAAATGGTTTTAAATTTGTGTACATTTAAACCACGACCTTGTGGATGTTTGCTTTTATTTTTGTAAATAAATATATATTTTGTCTAAGTGATAATATGTATTTTAAAATTTTACATGTGTTAAATAATTATTTAATAACATTAATAAGCATAATAGTTTTATAGTTTATATTTTATAGTTTATATATTTTTTTATTTTATTTTATCTTGTAAACCGTCAGTTGTATTACCACCATTTTTAGAATATGATATGTGCATCTATACAAATGTTTTATTTTATTTTTTTGGATCAAAATGTTATGAGAATGTCTAATAAATTATTTTATATACGTGGTAAGTTTGTAAATAATTATAATGGTGCATGTAATATATTTATATTGGTAAGAAGAAGAATTTGTTCCAATAAAAAAGAAGAGTAACGTGAATTGTGGGGGAGAATGAGACAAATTTAACTTATATTGTTACATAAATATTTTGTGTATATTATTTATATTCATTAATGTTTATAATATTAATTTGACATAGATAAGTTAAAAGATTTATATTGAATTGATAGTGAAATTAATTTTGAAAAAGACAAGGAAAACATAGAATTAGGAGTAATTATTACTTCGTTAATTTTGGAAAAGACAAAGATTACTTAAAAATAGGTTCATTTAATTATTTCAGTGGCATTGAACTGTAAATATTGCGTAAGTTTAAGGGTTAATCTCAATTTGTAATTCTATTTTAATATATTAGATTTTAGAAATCATTCTAAATAGAAGAATGACACGTATAGTCATGTGGGATCACTAGTTATTGGGTGTGCTCATGTTTCCACCTTCAACAGCTTGCTATCTCTCTACTAGACTACTACTACTCTACGTACTCTCAACTAAATCTCCAACTCCTTTATGAAAATGACGAAAGATTTTTCTTCTTTTCTCTAGATATATACTGTATATATTGCATCACACGCACGTATATCCACGCCCAGTTAGGTACTTTAGATGTTACTAGAGATAAATTAGATATCGACTTTATGATAAGTCTCTGAGTGGAGGTTTCTTTTAACGTCTTTCGTTCTAGTGGAACTTATCTGAAGTATTTTCCTTTAGACGTAAAAGTGAAGTATCACTTTTTTTTTTTTTTTGCTGAAAAAGTATCACTTTAGAATGTTAATTCTGCAAAAGGGTTACGTATGTTATGTATCATAGTCTGATTCATTAAACTGGTCAAAGATTGCATCGTGTACCCTAGGGAGATTGTTTAGTTTGATTGGGCTCAATAAATGCTCCAAATGGTGCAAGTGTAACAGTATCACCTGATCAAATCATTAATACGTAACATTTTCTCAAATAATTTTTCTTGTACATTTGAACTATATATACATGTTTAAACACACAACCAATACTTGGTCTTTCAAGAATGTATTACACTGTATTATAATCTTTAATTGTTTCCCTCAAAAAAGGGATATACTAAAATGTTGCCAAGTGTTCGTATACCAAGTTGCGACCACGGAACTATTGACAATGATTATCTACTCAAATTCAATCGTGGCATCTCAATCTAGTCATGTAACCGAAGTTTTTAAGTTCCTTGCGCACCGCAGAAATGAATACGTTTGACTCATTTATTGACTAAACGTTTCAAAATATTCCTGTCTATGATATAGTATATTATATTGCCTTTATGTATATTATATAGTATATCCATATATATCATTGCCTTAATTTGTCTCACGTAGTACAGCTCAGATCATTTTTTTTTTCAATATGCTGGTGTTTCTTCTTTCTTTGGAAGCTATAATTGCTTTGAATTTCTTTTTAAACTAAAGAAGAAGAAAATGAAGTGTATAAAACAAAAGTGACCCACACGGTATTGAAAGACGAGTTGTTAACTAATGTTACACAGCCAATTTCCCACACAAAAGAAAATAGCTTCGAACTCTACACGGTGTGAATGTGTTTCGCAAAAAGCCACTCCACTCTTCGCCGTTCCATTCTCATTCTCGTTATCATTCCTTTTTTTCTACGGACAAAGTAAAAGCAGTAGAAAAAATAAAAGTAAACTGGTTTAGTGAACCGCAACCTTAAGCTAGCGTCGTCGTATTGATTCAGGTAGCGTAGGATCCTTCTAAGTGTTCCTGGATGGTACTAAATCACGTCGATGTATGTGGGGTTTGAAAATCTTTCGAAGTTAAAGTAATCACTTATTTGGATGATGATGAAAGTTGTACTTGAGCAAAAAAAAAAAAAAAAAAAAAAAAAAGACCCTTAAGCTAAACAAATAAGTCGTCATTTTGAATGGCACTGAACTTCAAGCTCTTTATTCCCTTGCTGTGGCCAACGCTTCAGCCACTGTGGTTAACACATGCGGCGTCCCAGGCCCACTCCAATTTTTTTTATTAACATAGTGTAGATTCAAATTTAAATAGTGTTCTAAAATGTGATAACATAAAATATTTAACAAGCTACTCAAATAAAAATGAATAAATTAATTAAAAAAATTTAAAGCAATGTTAATAATTTTCTTTTTGATAAACAGTTTTCTTAAATTAATAATTCGTCCATACAGAAGATAACAGAATCAAAGATAAATAGAAATGATTAAGTTTAGCTTAATCTACTGAAGCTTCTGAGAGTATCTCCAACCCACCTCTATATTTGCCTCTATAATAGCATTTAGAGATAAAATCATTCCAACTCTACTCTATTTCTACCTCTAAAATAGATATTGCTATTTTCACTTCTATATTTTTAGAGGAAGAAATAGCATTCCTCTATAATAGATGCATACTATTTTATTTACAAAATGATCCTTTAACTTTTTACTTTAACAATTATAACCAAAATAAATATTTTTTAGTAAAAATGTACTGTTTATATAAATATATAATCATACTTTTTATTTATATAATATTTTCTATAAAAATATTCAGTGTAAATAATATCATAATTTTATGAATATTACACTAAATTGGGTTGGTTTTCAACTTTCACAAATAAAATGTACTATTTGTAAAATTAGAAAAGAATATATCAAGAATATTCTTTTTTAGAGAAAAAAATAGAAGAATACATCGGAGACAAACTCATCTCTATTATAAAGTTTCTCTATTTTAGAAAAAAAAATATAGGAAAATACATTGGAGATGGTCTAAGAACGTATTTTAAAGAGAAAAATAGGGAAATACATTGGAGATGGTCTAAGAACGCAGAAGAAGCAAGAAGACAAAAGAGCTAAAAAATATTAGCCATGAAAGTGAGATACATGACCACCACGGCCACCTCGACCCCGCTTCCTTTTAATATTTTTAATATTACATCTAGACAAATAGAAGCAGGGCGACGAGCAATGACACGAAATATACGACGTGGTGGAAAAATTTGGGTACGTATATATCCAGACAAGCTATCCGCGGATCTTTTTAATGCTGGAATTAGACCTGCTATTAATGTAGGGATTTCTGTCTCGAGAGTAGGATCTGCCGTTCAAATTAAAGCTATGAAACAGGTAGCTGGAAAATTAAAATTGGAATTGGCTCAATTGGGTATTATGATGGCTCAATTGGCTCAATTGGCTCAATTGGCTAGGTAATATAATAGATTTTAACCGGCTAATTCTGAACAATATAATTACACCCATCAAAAGTGGCGGGTTTGGCTAGGTAACCTAATGGCAATGTATCGGACTGCAAATCCTGAAAAACTTCGATTCGCCCGGCCAACAGGCGGGCGGCGTGCTTATCTTGTGTGACAACACTACAGAGCGAGTGGCTCTTCTAAGCGGGCAGCTGTATGAAAACAGATTCTTTTTTCTATCAGAAGAACCAATCCCAGAAAAAAATTTCATTATATCATTTTCCCTTACGAATGAGCAGAAAAGGGAGGAGGAAAGAGGCCCTGGCGAACCGTCATAATCATCGAAGGTGGGTTGGGCTTCCTTTTATATAAAAATGATCGAGACCTCGCAAACAACAACGCTCCTTCCCCATATGGAGTTCAGAACCCAAAGGCTTTCGAAATGTCCGCTTCAACCCCGAGGAACGCCTCCCAAAAAAAAACAAAGTTGGCTTGACGAAATATTTTAAAAGTTGACAATTATAAGATCTAAATTTATATTTGCCCAGGGCCGTTATGGCACCGAGCCAGCCCTGATCACATGGATCAACATCAAGCCGACATATCTGCTGTGTGTGGTCTCCCTACATGCATCTTCAATACACTATCCAGAGGTGACGGCAATCTTGAACTCTAGCTCGAGAGAAGACACCAGGCTTCTCTATAGTCTCTAGCTAGATGGGGTTCTGTCATACTGCTTAACCTGAGGATGACAGTTGGAGCTCGTAATAAACACTTTACAAGAACTTAAGAAGTTAGGACCACCACACCACCAACAAAACCAATTGTCCTAGCCAGCGGAAAAAGCCCACAAACAACAAGAAACATCAAACCCAGAACCAAAAGGCTCATTTACCAAGCCCAAACCACAAAGTAAAAAGTTACATCAAAACCGAAACCAGAGATCTCAAAAAGACGCAATGGCTTATGAATATGGTTCCCTGAATGTTTTTTTTTTTCTTTTTTTTGTTTCCCTGAATGTTATTGCACCCACCAATGCTTAAGTTCATGAACTTTAGATGGTTTTCTAATTTGTTGATTTTGTTAGGATTAATCACTAGAGCAGGTTTAAAATTTGCAAAAAAACTTAGCACAAGAGATTTATGAGAGAAATTGGTTTATTAGAATGTTTTAACCAGCAAAAGCGCAACAGATGTGCGTCAAAATCACAACACCGCCTAAAAGAACACAAAACCACGAGTACATTAAGCAAACAAATGACAAAAGTTCAAATGCAATGCAAACTCTCCCACGACACACATGTCACAGCTTAAGCATCAGCAAACCTGCAACCAACAGAAGAATCATCAAACTCAGAATCATAACACCATTCAATTCACATTTACTTCCTATTCTGATTCAAATTCATAAGACAAGTACCCGAGCTCAGAAAGCTTCAAGTGTGCCTCAGCGTAATCAGCGAAAAGAACCCAAAGGCTTTCGAAATGTCCGCTTCAACCCCGAGGAACGCCTCCCAAAAAAAAACAAAGTTGGCTTGACGAAATATTTTAAAAGTTGACAATTATAAGATCTAAATTTATATTTGCCCAGGGCCGTTATGGCACCGAGCCAGCCCTGATCACATGGATCAACATCAAGCCGACATATCTGCTGTGTGTGGTCTCCCTACATGCATCTTCAATACACTATCCAGAGGTGACGGCAATCTTGAACTCTAGCTCGAGAGAAGACACCAGGCTTCTCTATAGTCTCTAGCTAGATGGGGTTCTGTCATACTGCTTAACCTGAGGATGACAGTTGGAGCTCGTAATAAACACTTTACAAGAACTTAAGAAGTTAGGACCACCACACCACCAACAAAACCAATTGTCCTAGCCAGCGGAAAAAGCCCACAAACAACAAGAAACATCAAACCCAGAACCAAAAGGCTCATTTACCAAGCCCAAACCACAAAGTAAAAAGTTACATCAAAACCGAAACCAGAGATCTCAAAAAGACGCAATGGCTTATGAATATGGTTCCCTGAATGTTTTTTTTTTTCTTTTTTTTGTTTCCCTGAATGTTATTGCACCCACCAATGCTTAAGTTCATGAACTTTAGATGGTTTTCTAATTTGTTGATTTTGTTAGGATTAATCACTAGAGCAGGTTTAAAATTTGCAAAAAAACTTAGCACAAGAGATTTATGAGAGAAATTGGTTTATTAGAATGTTTTAACCAGCAAAAGCGCAACAGATGTGCGTCAAAATCACAACACCGCCTAAAAGAACACAAAACCACGAGTACATTAAGCAAACAAATGACAAAAGTTCAAATGCAATGCAAACTCTCCCACGACACACATGTCACAGCTTAAGCATCAGCAAACCTGCAACCAACAGAAGAATCATCAAACTCAGAATCATAACACCATTCAATTCACATTTACTTCCTATTCTGATTCAAATTCATAAGACAAGTACCCGAGCTCAGAAAGCTTCAAGTGTGCCTCAGCGTAATCAGCGAAAAACGCTTCTTCATCCTGTTAACATTACAACAATCAAACATTAGTTCCAAACACCAACTCAATGAAAAGAAAAAGAGTTTAAGAGAGAAAGGATGCATACATCTGCGTATTTCTCAACAAGAGGACGGAACACAGGATCATCCAACAAAGCCTTGTCAGAGACAAGCTGAAGAAGACCTTCCTTCTCACCGCTCAAGAGCTCCCTGGTAAGATACATAATACACATTATCAGTTAATAAACATATCAGCATTGATTCCATGAATAAATCAAAACCTGTAAGATGGAGATACTCACTTGAAGTAAGAGTTGTCGAAAATAAGAGGGTTTGAAGTCCATGCACCTTCGAATCCAGACCTATCCTTGTGGCATCTTCCCTGTGATGCAATCATTTATTCATCAACGATTTGTAGATTGAAACCAAGAAAAAAAATTTCTTTCTAGTGATAATATACGAACCAGAGTGTGGGCGCCAGATAAAGCGACAATGTCCTTGTCAGATAAACCCATCTGCTTTGTAAACACCTGTCTCAAGTGGTCACATCCCTTTGTAGCATCAGGGAGACGTCCCTCTGGTGGTGGCTGAGGCTTGTCCTGAAACCAATATATAAATGTTAGTATTACAAAATAGGCATGCTGGTTCGGTTAGTTCGGATTATTCGGTCTGGATAGTTCAGTTTTCGGTTAGTTCGGTTCAATATAAATCTTGCCGAATTAACCCAAAATAAAGTTTCTTCGGTTTTCTAAAATCCTACCAAAGTTTTCGATTTCGGTTAAAATCTGGTTTAATTTTATTAAAATTTCGGATAAGATTCAAATAATTTCGGTTAAATTTGGTTTGTTCGGTTGGGTTTCCGAAAAGAAAACCAAAGTAACCAATTGCCGAACCGAACCAAAACCGAAGTTTTTACAAAACCTACCAAATTGAACCGAACTTCTAACTGAACAAAATTTCAGTTGATTCGGTGAGTTAGGTTCAAAATCCCAGGGCCTAATACAAAGCTACATTCTCATTAGTCTATCTCTACATTTTTCTCGATCCATCGAGAATACAAATCTAGATCAAAGACTAACCTCTCTTCCAGGGTGGAAAGGAATCTCAGGACCACCAGTAACCTCAACAGCCACAACACCAGCAAGCTGATGGAAATCAGCAAAGGAGATGGTAGGGAACTGCTCTCTGATAGGCTCCAACAACCTAAGAGCAATGTGGATCCCACTGTTAGCTCCATGACCTTGCTCAGCATCAAACCTCATCGTTCCAAAAGGACCACCAGTCCTTGACGCACAATCAAATGTTCCAGCAGAGTGCCATCTACAGTTTATAAGAAAGATTCAGACACAACCACACAGATACTATACTTGTCAAACAAAACCACGGTTTAGAGATTACTTACGCGAGACGGACCATGATAGGTGCACAGTTCTTCTCAGCGATCAAGCCTCTAAGCTTCCTCTTACACTTCTCAATAGCGTTCTGGTAATCTTCGGTCACCGTTGGGTAGCTCTTCGTCATCTTCGCTAAAATCTGAGATCCAAGCACAGATCAAATCAAATAAAAAAAAAACATAACTCAACACGACACGACCCTAACTACATCCGACCAATGATAGCTAGCGTTGACTAAAGTCAACGGAAGCAAAGAGATCGAAGATCTAGTATGATAAACACACATCTTTCAAACTCAGATCAAGCTAGTCATAACGATCATAAACGGAGAAGGGTTTTTGTTTCTACCTTTTGGGGAATTGGTGGCTGGCACGAGGTGAACACGAGTACTTTTTTGTCTGAAGCGTTGAGGAAACGGAAAGTACAGGAAAATATATAGGGTTCTTGTCTGAAGAGGAGGGACGTTCTATTATTAGATGCCGTTAGATAACGGGTATCGTGTGGTCAATATTAGTTAGCGTAATCGACGGTGAGGATTTAATGAAGGTTTAAAAATGGACGGTTGGATATTGGGGTTGGTGGAGTATAGGTGGGAAAAGAATAATATTCTATAGTCAAGAGTTTCTATTGGAGGGAAACATGCTTCCGTGTTTACGGGCCCACTAAAATATCAAAACGCGTCGGTTTTCGATTTTGTTGGCGAGTGAATTGACGACAATAGCCTCGGGGTGTGGAACATGCGGACATGTTCGTTAGTGGTTTTTTGGTTATTTCGGTTGTCAGAAGGTGTGAACGCGTTTCTCGCACAAGTAGATTCCATTGGACCAAAAGATAGGTTTTAAGGTTTCTGATTTCTCACCCGACACCCATCATTATTGGTTTATAAAGTTTTTAATTATGGGTCGGTTCGCTTTCGGTTTACTCTGGGTTAGAAGTCCTGAACCAGGTTCATTGATAACTTTTGTGTGTGGTTACTGAGGCTAAACTGTTAACTTTAGCTGCATGGTTGTGTGTGGTTTGGTTCTCGAATCATTATGCGCCAGAGCATTTGACCATTAAGTGTTTGTTTCAGTCCTTGGACACTTAAAATTGAGAAGTAGCGTTTCTCTAGTCTAGGCTGTTTCTTGAGGTTCATAAACATTTCACTCGCTGACTGAGGATGGACTAAGATATCTTGGAAGGCATGTGTCACGATGTTTGAACTTTAATGCACACAAGGGAGCTGTGACATTGAGGTTTGAGGATATTGAAATGTAAACTTAGTTTCATATCATTTTGGATTAGGACTTAGTTTTTTTTTTTTTTAACACAATTAGGACTTAATTTTGTTGTTGTTTTTAACGTTGGGATTCCATTAGAAATCTAAGTAACTGTGAAAATAAGTGAGCTAGGGACACATTGACCCACGAGTATAGAGCTTTTACTTAGTTATGTAGAAGTCGGCATAACGTCGAATAGTAACTCTGATTCAAATTTCAAAAATTAAATAGAAAGTTGTTGTCCATATTTGGCCCACCAAAAGCAAAAGGTGCCACCATTTTCCCTCCTCTACTCCTACTTTGTCTTTTATATAAGGCAACAGCTAGCAGCTACTTGAGTGATGAAACAGTCTCAAAACTTGTCTTGAATCCGAGTTCTTACAAAGCAGAGATGGAGAACATGGAAGATGGAGGAATCTTGACATACAATGGTAGATATGTTATGTATAACGTACTCGGTAACCTTTTTGAGCTCTCTTCAAAATACATTCCTCCTATTCAACCTGTGGGTCGAGGTGCCTATGGTATTGTCTGGTAAGTTTTTTATCTTTCTTTTTCATTCTTGTAGCCAATCTTTTTCTTCATACCTTTTGTTCTGGTTTTCAGCTGTGCTACAAACTCAGAGACAAACGAAGAGGTTGCTATAAAGAAGATAGCAAACGCTTTTGACAACAGAGTTGATGCTAAAAGAACTCTCCGGGAGATCAAACTCCTTTGCCACATGGATCACGATAATGTAATCTCTTTTTGACTAATACGATTTCATTTATAGTTGAAGTATCATGTTTATAATGCTACACAGGTTATCAAAATGAAAGATATAATCGAGCCACCAGAGAAATATAGGTTTGAAGATGTGTATATCGTTTATGAATTAATGGATACTGATTTGCACCAGATCATAAGATCTAGTCAAACTCTGACCGATGACCATTGTCAGGTTAGTGTTCCTAAACTATACTGATGGCCAGTGACAGATTTATAATCAGAGCATGAGCATTTTAGCTGCCGATATATGAAGAATCAAACTGAAATGATCAAAAACGAAACCGGAACAGAACTCTCAAATACCCGAAAAGTTCCTATACTCATATATCCAAAATATTCATACTGGAACCGAACAAATACCCGAATATGCATAAATATTAATTATATATACATGTAAAATAACCAAATATATATATGTCGTTTTTAAAATTATAGTAAAATATATATAAGTATTTGAAAAAAAAACTAATTATCCAAACTATCTGAAAGTATTTAAAGATTTTTATCCAAAATATCTGAAAGAACTTGAATTATCCGACTTTTTAATTCATATCATCTGAATTACCTGATATTTGACCCAAATATCCGATATTTTATCTGAATTATCAGTGATGATCAGTGACACATTTACAATCGGAGCTATAATGTGGGCACATTATATTTTCTACCATTTGAAATTGTTATTATGTATTTTTTTTTCCTAGTTCTTCCTTTACCAAATTTTGAGAGGCTTGAAGTACATACACTCTGCGAATGTACTACACCGTGACTTGAAACCGAGCAACTTGGTTCTAAACACGAGTTGTGATCTTAAAATATGTGATTTTGGGCTTGCAAGAACGTCAACAGAGACAGACATGATGACAGAATATGTAGTAACAAGATGGTACCGTGCACCTGAATTGCTTCTCAACTGCTCGGAATACACAGGAGCTATTGATATATGGTCTGTTGGTTGCATTTTCATGGAGATACTCAGAAGAGAAACGCTTTTCCCTGGTAAGGATTATGTTCAACAGCTGAAACTTATCACTGAGGTAAACACTTGGAAACAGATTATCGTTTTATTATGTGTTTGTGTGTGTGTTAAATGCATTTCTCTGTTCATATCTTTAGCTCTTAGGTTCACCAGAGGACTCTGATCTTGACTTCTTGAGAAGTGATAATGCGCGAAAGTACTTAAGAAATCTCCCACGTGTTCAAAAACAATCATTCAGAGAAAAGTTCCCTGACATTTCACCAATGGCTTTAGATCTTGCTGAGAAGATGCTTGTTTTTGATCCTTCCAAACGCATCACAGGTGCGTTTTGTTAATGTTTGGATGCTATAAATGGAAAGGATCTGTAAGTAAAGTTTTAAATACTAACCAGATGTTTAAATGTGAAAGTGGAGGAAGCATTGAAGCATCCTTATTTGGCTAGTCTCCATGAGATCAATGAAGAACCAACGTGTCCTTCTCCTTTTAGCTTTGACTTTGAGGAGACAACTTTGGATGAACAAGACATCAAGGAACTTATCTGGAGAGAGTCTTTACACTTCAAGAATAAGCAATCTCCCATGATTCAAGACCCTTAAAGGCTGATTAAATGTTTTGGAACAAGTGAAAATAGCTGGTAAAATTCTATAGTGTGTGTTTTGTTTGATGATGATTGTGCAAGCCAACGAAAGTGAGAAGTTTTTGTGTGTTATATATGCATTTACTAAAACGTTATACACATCAATTCATGTTAAAATTGATGAAGCAGAGCAGCTGCATCCTATAAATTTTAAAAAATTAATGTAATTGTTTTATAAATAAATAAATTAAATTGATGGTATAGAAGATTTTTTGTGATAAGCTATTTTATTAAAAAAAGATTTTATTCATGCAACTTGCTCTGTTTTAGTATATACTATGTCAATCTATGCAGGAAAGTAATATTCTGGCTGTGTATACTATTTGGTGATTTGGTATATAATTTATAAATTGGAAAAAAACATGCAAGTCAACATCATATATATATATATATATATATATTATGAACAAACGTAAAAATATCTAGTTATGAAACCGTGTTGCTACAAAAAGTCAAAGACGTCTTAGTTTTATGAATGCCTGTTCCAAAAGTTAATCATCATTATCTTTGCAGAGCCATATATAAATATTCCAATAGACTATATGTTGCTTTCTTAATTAAATAAATTGAGCTGCCAAAATAATTTCTGATGTAAACTATCTTCTTAACGTTTCAAACAAATGTAGGAAGCATCTAGATCGAAGTAAGAAACTAATTTAAACTTTTCTAATTTCACCTCAACGTTGATTAAAAAATTGAGATGATATTAATACAGTCCAAGTCTTAATCAAAGATCAAGAATTGACTAGAGTTTTATATGCTGAACTGATCAACAATTACGATTAGGGAGATGATCAATATCGTTATACTTATACCCTTACATAGATTGACAGACGTATTCACAGTTGTTGACGTTGTTTTTTTTTTTTTGATAAACTCTATCGGCTGATCTGGTAGGCTCCGGGAGGAACGCACTTAGTGATACAGAGTGAATTAGCCCGAAAGCGTACCACACTGCCTGACCCGAGTTTGGAATACCTTCCGACTAATGTCAGGGAGTGAACCAATCATCTGTTATGACCCACCATGTAAACCATTTGGACCGAAGCCCAAGCCCCAGACTGATAATTTAGTTTCCAAGGAGAATCGAACCCAAAACTGACGTGGATACACACCAAACCCTAAAAAATTATCGCTAGGCTACCACCACTCGGTCGTTGTTGACGTTGTTGTCATATCAACTTATCAATTGCGTGTTTCTGTACGTAAATATGGTGGATAAAGTCATCAAATCATGTCCATATGTTGTTTTCAGTGTTTGAACAAAGAAAAAAATGTTGTTGCGAGTGTTGTTTTGTTTGACATGTATTTTTGTTGGTATATGTTTTTTTCACGGAAGAACAATTACGTACGATCGATACACTGCATACACAGCACTATAGATTACATTAGAAATCCACACCAGAATAGGATGTACCAAGAAAAGCTGATTATGGTTTCCGTATAAACCAATAGTAATATGACAATATATGCTTTACGTATGATTTTTCTTTTGGTGGTAAAATGAGCTTTACGTATGTTCGTTGGACGTAGGTGAAGATGTGGAGGATAAAATTATTAATCAAGATGTGACAAAATCAGTCACTCAAATCCATGCATGGCTCAGTTTTTTATCTAAAAAGAAAAAACAATCCATAGCTCAGTGGCCACGTCAGATTGACGGTGGTCAGTTTCGAACCGCCGGGAGCAGACGACAAACTAACGTTGACCAAACTCAAACTATTATGTGACTTTCGTGGCGCCACTTCAACATTTGCCGCACGTTTCTCTAGTGCTCAAGAAAGAAGCGTGCGTTTGTCTTGACGTGGCTTATTCAAATAGAGGTGTATTATAATGGTCCCATGAACCTCGTCGTAGCTGATAATTCTCCGTTTATTACACTATAAATATAAAAAAAAGACAGAGCTTTCTTTCTCTGTTTGTCACTAAAAAAGCTCTCTCTTTATCTCTCCTCCTTTTTCGCAATTCTTCTTTCTTCCTTCGCTTTTTTTTGTCACTCTTCTCTTCATTTCAGGTGTTGGGTTTCTGATTTTCCGACGAGGAAGAGCAAGGGAAGATTAAAAGAACAATCTTTCTATGATGGGTTGTTTCGGCCGCAGTGAGAAACCGAGCAAACGATCGGAGACCAACAAAGGGAGAAACAAGGATACTCTGAGAAATAAGAACACCATCGGCTGTAGCAGCATCACTAACAAGCGAGATGATCAGACTCACCCCTGTTCAGGTGCAGAGTGACGTCTACCTCTCTTTTTTTTACTCTGCTCCGGGAGCTCTTTTGTATTTGTTGAACTGGTCATGGTTTTAATAATATGGTTCGACCGGATCAAATCTAGTTTAATAATCTCCTTTAATATATTTGTAGTTAATAAATTTAAAAGTAATGTTAGTAAAAATTGATACACAATTTAAAATATAAATGAATTTAAAATATAAAATATTATAAATATTAAAGGAATAATATCATTATAAATATTATTCCTAAAATATGGATGATTTATAGATTTTTGATAGTTAATGATTTTTATCAGTTTAATAACTATGAAATTCAATCCGGCTACATGAATCGAACCGATTATTAGATCAAATCTGGTTATGTAATCGGTTCATGGTCAAATTCGGTTTAACCACCGGGTTGGTCATCTGTATTGTCTATATGTTCGGATGCATGTTGCCATATTACGTTAGGTTTTGTGTTCTCGTGGAGGGGACACATGTCAAAATTGTTTTATTTTTATTTTGAGCCTTGCTGCCTTTGGTATTCGAATCTTTAGTTGGTTTGTATTCTCACCGTATCTATTATAGTTTGTCACATGACAACTGGTTAATTGATTCTTTCCATGTGTTATAGATTCGTTAAAAGTCAGTCCATATCGAGATGTAAACAATGGAGTTGGTAAGGCGGAGGATCAGCTAGCTCTTGACGCGAAGCGTTTGAATCTAAATAACCAAGCCACGGGGAAGAAACCACAGACTTTTACATTCCAAGAACTTGCAGCTGCCACAGGGAACTTCAGTTCGGATTGTTTTCTTGGCGAAGGAGGGTTTGGCAAAGTTTTCAAGGGAAAACTCGAGAAACTCGATCAGGTACTCCCACTAGTGTGAACGAAACTTCTCTTATATCTGTGATTCTCAGAGTTCTGAACAGTATGGAGTGTTCTTGCTAGGTTGTTGCTATCAAGCAACTCGACCGTAACGGGCCTCAAGGAATCAGGGAGTTTGTGGTTGAGGTATTGACATTAAGTCTTGCTGACCATCCCAACCTCGTGAAGCTTATAGGGTTTTGCGCTGAGGGTGATCAGAGACTATTGGTCTACGAGTACATGCCTCTAGGATCTCTTGAAGACCATCTACACGGTATGTTCTAACTCAACTTTGTTGCTAAAAATCTGTGAATTTGACTCTTTTAGTATATTTTTTTACTGTTTACAGATCTCCCTCCTGGTCAAAAACCACTTGACTGGAACACTCGGATGAAAATAGCAGCTGGTGCAGCAAGAGGTCTGGAGTATCTTCACGATAGAATGAAGCCACCTGTGATCTACCGGGACCTCAAGTGCTCGAATATCTTGCTTGGTGAAGACTACCAACCAAAGCTATCAGACTTTGGGCTGGCGAAAGTTGGACCAAGCGGGGATAAAACACATGTCTCCACAAGGGTTATGGGAACGTACGGATACTGTGCTCCTGACTACGCTATGACGGGGCAGCTCACGTTTAAATCCGATATATACAGTTTTGGAGTAGTCCTTCTGGAGCTTATCACTGGAAGGAAAGCAATTGATACTACAAAACCGCGTAAAGATCAGAACTTGGTCGGATGGGTATGTTCTTTCTCTTAGCTGCTTCTCTCAATGATCTTTGCTGAGACAACAACACCTAGGGCTGGGACTTTGAACCAAACCAAACCAAAATTTTCGGTTAGTCAGGTTATGATTTTGGTAGGATTTTTTATAAAAAAATTGTTTTTCGGCAATCGGTTACTTTGTTTTTTTAAGTTATGACCAAACCATAACAAATACTGAACCGAACTAATCGAACTAACCAAATTTTAAACCGAACTAATCGAAATTAACCGAATTTATCCAAAATTAACAAAATTAAACTTGTTTTAACCGAAATGAGAAAGTTCGGTAGGATTTTCAAAAACCAAATAAACCGAATACCAAACCGAATTTTATTTCGGGTTAATTCGGTAAAGCTGTGTTGAACCGAACTAACTGAACTACCCGAACTCGCATGCCTAACAACAACGCTCATTTTGTTCTTTACAGGCACGACCGTTGTTTAAAGACAGGAGGAACTTCCCGAAAATGGTTGACCCGCAGCTTCAGGGACAATACCCTGGGAGAGGATTGTACCAAGCACTTGCAATATCAGCAATGTGTGTTCAAGAGCAGCCGAGCATGAGGCCTGTTGTATCCGATGTAGTGTCGGCTCTCAACTTCTTAGCCTCTTCTAAATATGATCCAACCAGCCCTAGCAGCAGCAGCAGCAGGAGGAGGAACACTTATAGAGATGATGAAGAGAAAAGACGGGACCTCTCGAAAGAAACAGAATCTGAAGGAAATCAAATCAAGTTTTTGGCTTCACCAAGACAAATGGTGGACACATGCATGTATAAAAATACAAAACAGTAAGATTTTTAACATCTCTATTGTTTGGATCTACACCTTGACTCGGCTTCTGTTGTATGTGTATATAGCATGAGTCTATAGAACAAACAATTTTTACTATGAAACCAAAAACAAAAAGATATACACTTTGCAAGTTCTCCCGCGCAAAGCCGTTAGAGAGCTGAACGAATAACCATTTCGCTATGCCCGGTGAGTTTTCAAGGGATACGGAGTTTGCGGTTTATAATGCAAAAAATAAACACCAAACATGGTTTTACAGAAACTTGCATATAGCTACCGAACAAACATTTTCTACTGCCAGACATAATCAATAAACCAGTTCCAAAGGACAAATATCAATTATTCTTCGTCTTCTTGAATGCTATTTGTTACTAATTAACCCCTAATGCGAATTGGCTCAAAAGCTTGCTGCTCGGTTGACAAAAGAAGTAAGCACAAGGGGATCACATAGCATTGACCATTCTCTTCATCTCGGCTGATCTTCTGGGGTCGGGTTCTTCAATCGCCCTCTCTGTCAGCACATGCTTTATGCGGCACATTGATCTCCTCACCTATTATGAGAGATTCACACAACCTTGAATTTCACCAATAATAATAATATCCTCCAATGGTAATAAATAACCGAGGATATGTTTTTCAGAAGGTTCAAGAGAGACCACAGCCATTCTCCTCGAGATTATTTTCATAAAATAAAACCATTCATCAATTTGTCAACAAATTAAGAGCCACGGCCAGATTTGTAGTAGTAGTACCTTAGGAATGCGTTCGGGGTTAGGAAACATCATGTTCTGAGCTTGAAGCATCTGACGCTGAGTCATCAACATGTTCTTCTCTTTGAGAAGAACGTACCACAGCTTCTGAAGATCATCCCATGACTTGAGCCGCAGCTCCGATGCTTTCCATCCTCGACCTAACACACCAAACATGGTTACAAATCTAATTAAACAAAAATCGTTATATCTAAATATTCAGATTATACAAAGAAAAGATAAATTACTTCCTCACTTAGTTCATTTCATGAACAATCCCACAAAACCGTAGACAAAATGATATACTCAAACTACTTTGTAAGAACATAAACAGAAAGCAGCTACTTCAATGGAGAGACAAGGAAAGGAACTAACCGTAGACAACAGGTTTATCTTCGTCCTGGCTTCTATCGAACTCAAAGAACTCTTCCAGAGGGTTCTTAGCAATCCTAGCAGTCGAAGCAGCAGCAGCTCCTGCTGCAGTACTTGACTCCGATCTCGTCGATGCAGCCACCGCCAAGAACCTCCTCCCGATAAATCTCGTGAGAAACATCGTTATAACGACGGCGACGATCACGGCCACAGAGAAATGGAAACCCTCCTCGGCGTTTTTCGAAGGCAAGGTATATTTAGGGCCCAATACGAACTTTTGGTGATATATGAGCCCAACACAGGCCCAATAAGGTTGGTATATCGAAGGAAAATGAAATCCACGTCATCGATCCGTTCTATTACTCTTAAAGATGTAGCAGCCAATCAACGATCGGCATGTAAAGCACGCGGATCGTCTCTGTTTTATATATTCACTTACATTCACCAGTCTTTGGCATATCATCAATCTCTCCGATCGATTTACAGGTATCGTCTCCTTCTTCTTCTTCCTCGTGTTTCTGCAATCATCCGACTCGTTTCGCAGATTTCATATTTCGAATTCGATTGTCAATTGATTAGGATTTTGGTTTTGGTTCTTCAGATCTTTGAAAACTTAGCGAGGAGATATGTCGGGAAGAGGAAAAGGAGGGAAAGGATTGGGAAAGGGAGGAGCGAAGAGGCACAGGAAGGTGCTTAGGGATAACATCCAAGGTATCACCAAGCCTGCCATCCGTCGTCTTGCTCGCAGAGGCGGTGTCAAGCGTATTAGCGGTTTGATCTACGAGGAGACAAGAGGAGTCCTCAAGATCTTTCTCGAGAATGTCATCCGCGACGCTGTTACATACACCGAGCACGCTAGGAGGAAGACTGTTACGGCTATGGATGTGGTTTACGCGTTGAAGAGGCAAGGACGCACTCTCTACGGTTTCGGCGGTTAATCAAAGATTGGGATTAAATGTTACGGTTATCTGGGAATCAATTTGATTAGTGAAAAGTAAAACAATGAGTTAGCTTTTATGCTATGTCTTGTAGCCAATGTGATCTTCATGTAGCTAAATCGATTCTTAAATGAAAGAGTGTTTGATCTCTATTATCTCAAATTCTGTTTAGGCTGGCCCTGACAGTGTTTGACCAGTGTTTTGATTCAGGTTACAAACTCGGAGCATATTTCATTGATCATTACACTTACGGTTACTTTTACTTGAACAGTTTTTGTATACTCGCGTTAAATGATCAATGAACTATGCTCTGAGTTTGTAACCTGAATCAAAACACTCGTCAAGCTACTCTAGAGAATAACCATATTGTTCTATTATTGATTCAAAAAGCATAACTACAATATACGATGAGATTGAAACATTCATCTTTCCATTACAGTCTTTGTCCTGGAAAACCCCATGTTGACGAACCAAAATGAGATCCAAGTCGCAAACATTTTTATCAATCAAAAAGATATCGTTTGGAAAATTTAAAATAACCAACAACGCTGACTTTGAGTTAAGCAACAAAGTGAATATTTCAGCTAAAACTAGAGTGTCTTAAATAAATAATATGCCTTCGTTTATAATCTTCCTACTCCGTCTTTTGCTTCGCAGAGGGAGTGCGAGGTGAGTACCGATAACCACTGGTCAACCTCCCTACAAACTTGAGAACTTCATCTATCAGAATCACAGGAAGCGACACAGCCAACACCAGCAGCCACTCGTTCAAACTCAGCGGCACAATCCCAAACACCTGCGCCAAGAACGGCACGTACAGTATCACAAAATGCAGCCCAAAGGACACCGCCATCGCCAAGAGCAGCCACGGGTTCACCCACGGCGGCATCGTCACAAGGCTCCCGTCCTCCGAGAGCGCGTTCAGTGAGTTGAACATCTCAATAGCCACCAACACCGAGAGGGAGAGCGTGGACGCTTTGATCTTCCCCAGGTGGAAGTACTCGCACGGGTTTGACTCGAAGGAGAATGTCTGAGAGCCGGCTGTGAAAGGAGAGACTTTGAAGCCTTCCCATGATGAGCACTGCCCCCAGTGAGCTAGCTGTGAGTAGCTCACAAGGCTGTGACCGTCTTGGCTCAGGTCTATGCCCATGAAGCTGCTGTGTGTGTACCATATGATGAATACTCCCACCGTCGCTACTCCCACGTACATACCAATCACCTGTAGACAAGTTAACCCACATTATTAATCAAGAGTTTAAAAAACAAGTGAGAAGAATGTGTGTGTTGCTTGCTGCATACCAGATAGCGGAAGAGGATCCAGGCGGTGATAAGCGAGTCATCGCTTCTGCGAGGAGGCTTCTTCATGATATCCTTGTCAGGGGGATTGAATCCCAAAGCCGTAGCTGGAGGACCGTCTGTTACGAGATTCACCCACAGAAGCTGAACTGGGATCATGCCTTCTGGGATTCCAAGTGCAGCTGTCAAGAATATTGATGCAACCTCACCAATGTTGGAAGAGATCATGTACCTTTTTTTATTCATCATCATATAGTCAGAGATTGAAAGGATCAGTATATGTTACTACATAACTCGAGCCTTTCTATAAAAAGTAACTAACAGAAGACTCACCTGATGAAAGCCTTCATGTTGTTATAGATGGACCTGCCTTCACCAACAGCTGCCACAATAGTGCTGAAGTTATCATCTGCTAACACCATGTCTGATGCCTCCTTTGCTACCTGCAAGAAATAACCTCAGAGCTTTAGAAAGCTGATAGAGCCATAATCATCCCGTTTCATAAAACCGAAATAAAATCGTTCTTGCAGAAGAGAGGAGAGAGACATGTACCTCCGTGCCAGAGATACCCATAGCCACACCTATATCAGCCAACTTAAGTGCAGGAGCATCATTGACTCCATCTCCAGTCATGGCAACCACTTCTCCATCTTCTTTGAGCAACCTAACAATCTCTTGCTTGTGCTTTGGTTCAGCTCTAGAGAACAAGAGCCCTCCACTTTGCCTCAGATGATTCTTCTGATCTTTAACATCCATAAACTCTTTTCCAGTCAAGCTTCTTGTGGAGATATCTTCATCTGCCTCAAACACTCCAATCTCACGACAGATTGCTTCCGCGGTGCTCTTGTTGTCTCCAGTTATGACCATGACTCGGATACCTGCTGTTCTGCAGTCTGCAATGGCTTGACGCACCTCTTTCCTCGGAGGATCCTTCAAAAAACATCGAAAAATTTAGAGCATGAATAAATGACCAAAGAAGAAACAAGAAGGAACTAAAACTCACCCTTAGACCAACAAAGCCAACAAATGTTAGATTGGACTCAATAGAAGAGTAATTAATTGGGTTGAGAAGTTGCTGGTGAGCAGGATGGTCTTCACTGCCATCATAAGTAGCGAAGTCTGATGGAACATCAGAGTAGGCGAATCCGAGACACCTTAATGCACTCATGGACATATCATGTAGGCTTTGTAGAATAAGGTCCCTTGAGTACTGGTCAAGCTCTTGAGTTGAACCATCAAGTAACTGAATATGCGTACTCCTTTCCAATACATTCTCAACGGCACCCTGCACAAAAAAATCAAAACCGGTCTCTTAGTAGCTGAAGACAAAGGATTCTTTCAACTAAAGCAGAAGCCACATAGAATGATAGAACAGACCTTGACCAGTAACAGTTTCGTTCCTGAGCTGGAATCCACCATAACTCCCATTGATTTCCTGTCTCGGTCAAACTCAAGAGTGGCAATCCGTTGCTCTAGTTCACTCCATAACCGACAACAACCTTCAGTAATGTAAATAAAAGGTTATATACAGGAGTTTCTTGTATCTGAAAAACTGTGGAAAACATGAGAAACAAATATAACTAAATAGACATACGTAAGACATCACCATTAGCCAAAGATGAGGCTTTATTAGCTCCTTCTGGGAACCCCATTTTCTCAACCAAAACCTGCTCAAGGAAACAAACGCCAATTAGATTAACACTTGACAGCCTTTGAAGCTTGAAATCAAAGAGCAGAAGAAGTATACTTAGTAGACTGTTATACCTTCAAAGCTGCCTCAGTAGGCATGCCCCTAGCAACAAACTGATTCTCAGATTGCTCAACATTCGCATCATTACAAATAGCAGCAATTTTGGCAATCATCTGAAGATTTGTATCCATCCTACCCACAGGCCAATCTTCAATCTTCCCATCTCGAGGATCAAAAGAAGTCCCCTCAACATTAAAAGACCGAAGAGTCCCAACTCTAGAACCCATAGCAACAAGCTTCGAAACAGCCATCTGATTAGTCGTCAAAGTCCCAGTTTTATCAGAGCATATCACAGTTGTGCAGCCAAGCGTCTCCACACTAGGCAACTTCCTAACCAGAGCGTTCTTCTGAGCCATCTTCCGCGTCCCAAGAGCCAAGCAAGTCGTAATAACCGCTGGAAGACCTTCCGGAATAGCAGCAACGGCCAACGCAACAGCAATCTCGAAGTAGTACGTGCATTTCTCGAAGGAGAACTTAAAGTTTCTCGGCCAGCCGTCGACGTACTCCCAGGAGAGAAAGTATTTCACGTTAATGAGCCAAACCAACGCGCAGATTAAACCAATGATCATCGTCAGCGCTTCTCCGAACTCGTTGAGCTTCTTCTTCAGAGGAGTGTCTTCCTCGTGCTGCGAAGCTTCTTGAATCTGCGAATGCACCCTCCCGATCTCGGTACTCATCCCAGTGTGAGTAACCAAACAAACACAGCTCCCGTTAACAACCGTCGTCCCTGCAAACACGATACATTTCTTCCCCTGAATATCTGCATTCTCCTCCACAGCCTTGGTAGTCTTACTAACCGCCTCGCTCTCTCCCGTCAAAGACCCTTGCTCAACTCTCAGCGTCGAACTAACCAAACCCACAACACGCATATCCGCAGGGACCTTATCACCCACCCTGAGCTCCACAACATCACCAGGAACAAGCTCCTTAGCAGGCAAGCAAGACACTTTAACACCATCACGCATCACAGTCGCTTGCTGAGACTGAATCTCCTTCAAAGCCTCCAAGGCCTTCTCAGCATTCGTCTCTTGCCAGATCCCAACAATGGCATTCACAATCAAGATCAAGAAGATCACAAGCGGCTCAACAAAAGCAGTGATCCCCATCTCCCCGCCTTCATCACCATCAACAAAGGCTAACACAAACGAAACAACAGCGGCGGCCAAGAGAATACGAACCAAAGTATCATTAAACTGCTCCAGAATCAACTTCAAAAGCGATGTCCCCTCAGGCTTCTCCAACTCGTTCAAACCGTAGATCTGATGACGTGTCAACACCTCGCCGCGACTTAACCCTCTCTCAACGCTAACACCGAAGTGCTCTTCGCATTCTCTAACGTCTTTGCCCCAAGCGGGGAAAGTATCGAACTTTAACGGTTCTGAGCCGTTAGATTGCTTATTCCCCAAGTCTTCTTCACCTCCTTTCCCCATCAGATCGGTAACTGAAATTGAATTGAATAAAGGATCGGACTTTGAAGGAAAGATAACAACAGAGAGACGTAAGAGATCGCGACACTCACCAGAATCGGAGATCGCGACGCTCCTCTCCAGATACTTCTCTTCTTCTACGGGGCAATTGAAAAATTAGTATATTCTTTTCCGAGTTTAATGGCTTGTTCAAGTTGAACACGATCTCCATAAGTTTATTTTGCAGTTAAGCCCTTGTATTCTCTCCTGATTCTTTTTTACTTTACTTAAGGGGCAATTGTTTTTTTTGGGGGGTGTTATGTTAATATGGATAAGCTTTTCTTAGCGTAGTGTGTAGGTATACGATTTGTAGTGCGAATATTTTGCTTTTCAGGGAATGGGTTCTGCCACGTCGTTTTAACACGTGGGGAGTTTTTATTTGTTGAAGGAAATAACAAGTTGCTTTTCGAAAGTAATGTGAGATTTTTTTTTTTTTTTGGGACGAAATAATGTGAGAAAAGTTTTTTTCCCTGATTTTCCAAGTTGAACTTGAATGGATAAATGCTATAAATAAAGTAAAATAATTTTTAAAATGTTTAACCATTAATATTGATCCTTTATATACTAAATTGCAAGTCAATTCACCAATCAAAATTTGCCACATAATTTATATTTACAAAATTTAAAAATAATTAAAATGTCAAAAACTGTCTCTCACGTATCCCATTATCCATAATTCTTCTCCTTCCACAAACGGTTTTTCCTGCTCCTATATATTTGTAAACTTCGGTAGACAAATGGAAGCAAAGTCTCGATCAAAAGTAAATAGATTAGGAAAAAATTACACT
>NC_027755.1:40044272-40046574 GCF_000695525.1 Brassica oleracea var. oleracea
CAAAGTCTCGATCAAAAGTAAATAGATTAGGAAAAAATTACACTTTTAATTCCTTTTCAGTTTCAATACTATAATACAGACTTGGACCCGTATATAGTGGTACGAGTCAGCCGAGTTCCATTAAATTGTATTCTCCAGTTGTTATCTTTCTTCTTTGTGGCTATGAAGATTCAAGAAAAGTGGATATGATGCCTTTGAATTACCGGTGATTAATTCAATAGTGAAAAGAGATCTAGAGTAAGATCCGGCTAAAAAGGAGAAAGGTAGAACATGTAGACATGGAAGTCTACGAGAAACAAACTCTTATAAAAGGTAAAGTATTTCTGTTTTAATTGTTTTTCTATTGTACAATAGATTTAAAAACAAAATATAAATTGAAAACACCATTAAAGTTTTACGGTGGGTATAGTAGCTATGAATGTAATAAGAGAAACCAGTAATAGATTGCGAGTTAAATTAGGAAAAACACATGAACAGCAAGACATAAAGAAGTAAGACAAAAGCTATTCAGTAAGCTAATAACATAAGTTTATATGTTGCGGTTAATTAGAGATACATGATAAGTTTAATGGTTTGTTTAAGTATACTCATATTCTTATGATTAATCAAAGTTATTTTATAAATGTAGTTTTAGCTGTATATAAGTTAGATTTAGTCTTATTTGTAAATTACATGTGAGTATTTAATCTAACTTTAGGTCTGAAATGACAAAATCAAAGCGTAAGAATGCTGAAAAGGTAAAATGGTCTTGTGTGAGTATTTAATCTGATTTCAGGTTATTAATCAAATTATGTCTTTAATACCTTTAAATAAAAAAAATTAAAAATATAAAAGATTTGCTAGCACGGGAGACACACTAGTTGTTGAATAAATTAAAGAAAGATATAAGCCAATAAAAATGAGTATAATGTCTCTGTTATTTTGCAGATGACATTTAATCTAGTACTACAAAATATATACAGATAGACTATAAGTCTATAGCTAGAGTTAGAGTTAGCTTTTCTTTTAGGATTTAAAATTTTAAATTATTTTGTTATTAGTATCATGGTGTCTAGGACCAGAAGGAATTGGTTTCAGTTTCAAAAAAACAAATTATACTATTGTTGGGCCTCTAAAAACTTTCTTAATTGATTGGGCTGAGAACCTATCGTAAATAAAATTATGGGGTAAGACAAAATTTAAAATAACACATATGAAAAATTGACTCGAGTCTTCAACTATGTAAAATAATTATTACAAGTTCATGAAAACACCACACGGAAAAAAAAAGTGACAGTATAAATTATACTAAAATTTGGAATGAATCTGCATAGAAAAGTATCAAGTTATCATACAAAGACTAGTAGAAATAAGTAGGCAATCTCTTATATACTAAATCACAATTCACTTGAGCAATCAAATTTTGACACGTGTAATTGTTTTACAGTTTTTTTTTAAAAAAATACATTGCATTCCTTTATTTTCAATAAAATTTGTAACTGGCAAAAAAGTAAAATTCCTTTTTTTCCAACTACCACAATCACACGTTGGATTGGAAGATGAATTTTATAACCCTCAAAAACGGTTTCCTATATATAACTAAATCAACTATTTTCTGTATATTTCCCTTCCTCTTCTTAATAGTTTCATATTTTATCGTTTTATTTGAGTTTTGTCTTATATTTTGTAGTTATTTTTTCAACAAAAAAATTTTAGACATTTCGAGTAAGGTACAACAAAAAAATACACTGTCTAATAACCAAATTCCTAAATTTTCTCAGATTATTAAAGCCTCTTTCAAAAAAATCATCAACACCGCGTTCTAAAGTAATGATAATGATTTGAAACTGTTTTGTCTTCTACATTCTTAACCTGATCTTTCTCTCACACATTTTCTTTTGGTCTTCTTCTCCGTCGCTACAGTTTTAAGGCATTCATATTAAATATGATAAAAATTAAAACTACATAACAAAAAAAGAAGAAAAAAACATATAACAGACCTAGAAAGAGGGATGCTTGGAATGGAGTGCCAGCCAAGGTAAAAGAGTAGATAGCAATATTTTTTAATATACATAGCTTTATATTCATCGGTTTTTGGATTGAAATTTTTGACTGTGCAAAATAAAGGGCCAAACTTTTCGATGCTCAAAACTTTGGCTAGAGCGTATTGGACAACTGAAAGGTTTAAAAACCCAGGTCAATGAAACTTAGAAGAGCCAAACTCTAAAATGCTCAAATTAGCTAGAATTTTCACCATGTTGAATTTCTTTTTCATTAATTATTTCTATTCTAACCTTTTAAAACTTTTTCTTTAGATATTGGA
>NC_027755.1:40046674-40094948 GCF_000695525.1 Brassica oleracea var. oleracea
ATTGAGATGCTAAAAGATGAGCAGGGGCAGTGGCTGACCGATGGAGAGGAGCTAGAGAAGTTGGCTATCGCCTACTATAGGAGACTTTATTCTTTGGATGATGTGGAACAGTCAGTGGAAGCATTACCTCGGGGGAGCTTCGCGACGCTGTCATATGCGGATAAACACGATTTGCAGCGGCCTTTCACTGCAGATGAGATAGTGACAGCGATCAGAAATATGGGAAGCTTCAAAGCCCCAGGGCCGGATGGATTTCAACCAGTGTTCTACCAGCGATGTTGGGATACGGTTGGAAGCTCGGTGGTTCAGTTTGTGCTCGACTTCTTTAGAACGGGGGAATTACCCCAAAACACAAACAATGCAGTCTTGGTGCTTATCGCGAAGGATCTGAGACCTGAGAGAATAATGCAATTCAGACCAATAAGCCTCTGCAATGTCCTATTTAAAACGATCACAAAGACATTGGTGGGAAGGATGAAAGGGATCATGAACAAAATCATTGGCCAGCGCAATCAAGTTCTCTTCCAGGTTGACTTACCACATATAATATAGTGGTGGTCCAAGAAGCAGTCCATTCAATGCGCCGGAAGAAGGGCAGGAAGGGTTGGATGCTATTGAAACTGGATCTCGAAAAAGCTTTTGACAGAATACGCTGGGAGTGTTTGGAGGATACTTTACAGGCAGTCGGGTTCCCTGATACTTGCGTAGGGTGGATTATGCAGTGTGTTACAAGACCATCGATGAGTCTGTTGTGGAACGGAGAGATGACTGATAGTTTCAAGCCACTGAGGGGCTTACGGCAGGGAGACCCCTTGTCTCCCTACCTTTTTGTTCTGTGTATGGAACGGCTTTGCCACCTTATTGATCGAGTTGTAGTGGAGAACAATTGGAAACCTATACGACTATCACGAGGAGGACCGTTGTTATCCCATATCTTGTTTGCAGACGACCTTATACTGTTTGCGGAGGCCTCAGTTGCTCAAATACGTGTCATTAGAGGTGTACTGGAAAGATTCTGCATAGCAACTGGCCAGAAAGTCAACTTGGAGAAATCCAAAATATTCTTCTCTTTGAATGTTTCGCGGGAGATGGGAAGAATGGTTAGTCATGAGAGTGGTATTCAATCAACACATGATCTGGGCAAATATCTCGGCATGCCGGTGTTGCAGAAGCGGATTAACAAGGAAACCTTTGGAGAGGTTCTTGAGAGGGTTTCATCTCGACTTACAGGCTGGAAGAGTAAGACGCTGAGCTTTGCGGGCCGTGTGACACTTACCAAATCGGTATTGTCGTCGATTCCGGTACATACCATGAGTACCATTATGCTTCCACAGAGTACTCTTGACCGACTAGACAGACTTGCGCGTAACTTTCTCTGGGGGAGCTCCTCAGACCGACAAAAGCTTCATCTCGTGGCATGGGACAAAGTTTGTCAACAGAAAAATGAAGGAGGTTTAGGGATCCGGCGCTCAAAAAAGATGAATAAGGCACTGATAGCAAAAGTTGGATGGCGAGTTATGAACAACGAGCACAGTTTATGGGCTCAGGTGGTGAGAAAGAAATACAGCGTAGGTGATCTCAAAGATATGAGATGGATGATGGCTAAAGGAACTTGGTCTTCTACTTGGAGAAGTGTGGGTCTCGGACTAAGAGAAGTAGTGGTTCGAGGGCATAGATGGGTACTCGGAGATGGAAGATAGATTAAGTTTTGGTCAGATACTTGGCTATCGGATGATCCTCTATTACTGTCGATCACATCTGTTCTACCACAAGGTCAAAAAAATCAACTAATTAAAGATTTGTGGAAGGACGGCATTGGCTGGGAAACATGGAGAGGTTCTATCAACGTATATGGACGGTGGTAGCTCCGGAGAGAGTACGATGTTTCCTGTGGCTAGCTGGACAGCAGGTTATCATGACCAATTGTGAGAGATACAGACGGCATCTTGGAGCTACGAATACGTGTGAAGTCTGTAAGGGAGCTCCAGAGACAGTATTACATGTTCTTCGGGATTGTCCGGCGATGGAAGGAATATGGAATCGTGTGGTTCCAATGGGTAAAAGACAGACTTTCTTTACCCAGTCACTACTCCAATGGCTGTTTACAAACCTGGGGGATAACCAGATGGTAGGAGAGAGCACATGGTCCACCTTTTTTTGCAGTAACGGTATGGTGGGCGTGGAAATGGAGGTGCGGAAATGTTTTTGGGGGCACCCGATTGTGCAGGGACAGAGTAAAATTTGTCAAGGAGAAAGCAACAGAGGTGACCAAAGCAACATGCGCCCTAGGAGATCAGAAACGTGCACCGCAACGAGAAGAGAGAAGAATAGGGTGGAAAGCTCCACGAGATGAGTGGATTAAACTCAATACAGACGAGGCATCACATGGAAACCCTGGTGATGCAACTGCAGGTGGGGTGTTGAGAAACAAATTTGGAGATTGGTGCGGAGGCTTTGCACTGAATATTGGTCGATGCTCTACTCCACTGGCAGAATTGTGGGGGGTCTATTATGGACTGGTATTGGCATGGGAAAGGGGGATCGCAAGGTTGGAGCTAGAGGTTGATTCAGCAGTTGTGGTTGGATTTCTTAAGACAGGAATTGAGGAGACTCACCCACTGTCGTTCCTGGTACGTTTGTGCCATGGCTATCTTTCAAAGGACTGGATTGTCCGAATTGATCACGTGTATAGGGAAGCTAACCGTCTAGATGACGGGTTAGCCAACTATGCATTTACTTTACCATTAGGAATTCATAGTTTTGATTATGTACCACCTGATGTAATTTCGATTCTTGAGGATGATGTCTTAGGCGTTTCTCGTCCTAGGCATGTAGTGATGTCGTAGTTGTCCTATTTTTTCTAATAATGTAGGGAGGCTTTTCTCCCTTTTGCCCACCAAAAAAAAAAAAAAAGAAGAAAGACCCACCTCAGAATCTTATTTTCACTTGTTTCATTCACATGTCTCAAACTACTTACATAGTGTTCTGTTTTTCTTTTTCTGTTTAGAAAGTACGATGATGAATCATATTCTAGAGCTTCGAGTGAGAAAGTACCGTCTATGGTCGACGTTAAAGATCTAAAAGCTCGAAATCTTCAAGCTCTAGTCGTTGTGAATAAAGCTTCTAGAGGCTGGAGTAAATAAAAGCTAGCTTTTCTACATTAAATCAAAGTTTAGTAAAATATTTAGTACGTTAACTAAATTTGTTATGATAATACAAAAAAATTACAGGTTTTCTGAAGAGAAACACGCAACAGTAATAAAGTAGGATCACTGGACGTTTTAACTTTTGTCGGAATCATAATCTTAGCTGTTATAGTTACCGGCGTGATCATCGCTTTTCTATACAATCTCTATCATGTGCTAAAAACAAAAAACACTCAAAAAGTATTGGTGGACAAGGTAAGATTATTACAATCTATATAGACTACTTATTTGTTACATAACGAAATGCTATTAAACTCTTTTTGAATGCACGTTTAGGAGAAGTGGGAGCGGGCCATGAAACGGACGAGAAGATGGAAACAGTTACCATGAGTGATGCAGGAAAACGTTCAAACGGTGACGCCAACGATTGATACCAAGCGTTTGAAACGCTTATTCTTAAACTCGTTTCGTTAGATCTCTCATCTCTATAATCGTTCTCTTTGTTGGATTTTGTTGTAAGTTGGTATGATATATTATCAAAATAATAAGTGTCACATAGATATAAAATGCTTCAAAAATTAATTTAAAATACATTATGCACTGCCTATAACGGCAGCCTATTAGGGTTTTAAATTTAATTGTGCGGTTCTTTTCGAACGTAAACGTTGAAAAAGTTTGCAAGTAACAAATGTAAAATAGGGACTTTATATGTCTTTTATTTCAATAAAACCTTAACAAAGAGAACAAGAACCGGTTGAAAAAAAAACAACAGGAAGAGAATCAAACCCCCAAATATGATAGACTAAGAATAGTTCCTTGAATCACAAGGAGACACTAAAAACAACAATTAAAGATAAGCTGGTTCTTGTTCTCCTCTCTTCTGCTTCTTCACTTGGAAGGAGGGAAGAAAATTGCATCCGAAGTCCTCTTTGAGCGGAACAACTGCTCCACCTCTGGATCAACCTTAAACGCAGCCTGTAAAACCTCTGGAGACAAAGCCTTCCACACAGATGTCCTCCCAGCCAAGTGTGTGAAAATCGGACTACACAAACGTCATAAACAAACTCTTAGTTTCTTTCAATTTAAAAAAAAAAAAAAAAACTCAAAGAGTGCAAGGACTCGTGTTCTTACTCAGGAGTAGTCACAATGGAGAACCAAGACATGCCTTCAGGATCAGCAATCTTTGAAACCACAAAGAACCTTGGAACAATGAAGAGAGAACCAGCAGTGATATGAGTTTCAAGAACTCTTTTCCCATCAGCACCAACCACTTGAACTCTTCCACTCCCACCAACAATGTAAGTCACCTGAAGAGCCGAGTCACAAGAGAAACCAGGCGAACACATGGAATGTCCATCAATCTGAACAAGATCAGCTCCAAACCCAACCTCCCCAACAAGAGGAAGGTTCTTGGTGTTCAAGACAACGACTCTCCCACCGTCCTTGATGTCAACATCAAGAGGAGCCTCCAAACAGTTAATCACAAACCCATCACGGTCCACTACCTTGGGCTCTGGCATCTTGAAATCCTCACCGAGCTTCACAATGCCTTTGCCGGTTTGAGAACCGACGAGTGTCTTCACTGTGGTCTCGTCCAAATCCCAAGCTCTGCCTACGAACATTTTAATTTTAGAAGATAAATATGATAAATATATAAATTATCTATTTTTTACATAAAAATAGAAGTTATCCAAATATAATATATATATATATATAATATTATATATAATTGTAAGTATAAAAATGAACAAGCTCATGAGCCAGCTCATGTTCATTAAAAATTGTTCATATAACTCGTGATTTAATTTAAGTTCGATCATTAAACTCATTTATTAAATGAGCTTAAAATATAGAGATCGTGCTCATGAAAAAACAAGTTGAGCTGAGTTAGATTATGAGCTATAGCTCATTTTGACACCCTTATAAATAACACATGAGGTAAAAATTAATTCTAATGTGTACTCCTCTTTTAATAGAGTAGATTAAAAGTGATATGATCTCACACAATTTTCAAAAGAAAATAAACATTGTTACAACAGTTTCGATGGAGTACCAAATTGGTAAGGTTACCAACAAGTATGTTGTTAGTCCTAGTTTGAAAAGCGTATAGAAAATGACAAGTATCATAACCAATAGTGGTTAGAGTATAGACGGACCAATACAAGGAAGTAACATATCGGATCCACGATATTTCATCTAGAAAGTCTTTGTTTGATGCTCAAATCAGATATTTTCTGGGTCATGGTTCCGTGCAGCGATGAGGTAAAAGAAACACGCAAAAACTAACCATAAAGAGAGGGACATGCAAGATACTCCAATTAATGAGTTGCTACATGGAGAGTAGTGTGCGTTAAAAATATTAACATATAATTTAAAAATATCAAAAATATGTCAAATCAACTTCATAATTAATACTTATAATATTTATAAAAATCTTAAATTTTCCAAAGTAATTCTATCAAAATAAAATTAAAAATATCGACTAATATAAGCAAACAAAAAGAAAATAAAAAGGAAGAAATTTGATATATATTCAATGCACATGTTTATAAAATAACAAAACATTCTTAGAAAGAAAAAATTGTAAACATAGATATATGTCCTTTTACGAGCTGTTCCACCATCGGTCGTAGTTCTTGCCCACCATTGGATTGACGTCCACGACGTGATCTGCTAGTGTTTATTGAACATGACATGATATCTAACAAACACATACAAAATATTATGTTATTTTCCATCTCAATCTTATTAGATTATAGAACTCGCTTAAAATTGTAATAAAAATGTGTATCTTTTGTTTGACAAAAAAAAAGTGTGTGCGTCTTGCGGTAAAACTCTAAACGCTTGTTTAGGTTATGTTGAAAGAATTATTATTTTTAATATATAATAGAAGCAATGGACGTGGACCACTAATGAAAATGTTAATTTTCTAGTTCATGGTAATAGATATTTACCAAGTTTTATTATTTTCCATTTAGTTCCTTGTTAAAGTTGATAGGAAATAATTTTGTTCTATCGTTCCATATACAAAGAGGAACAAAGAGAAATTGTGTGTGTCCATTTATGTAAAAAATTACTAATGTATGTAAAAAGAAAAGGGAATTATTAGTAACGTAATATTTCCTCTCGTTCCTTTAGTTCAAGGTGGTCACCATTTAGGCCCGTAAACTTGTAATATCATAAATCTCTGCTAAGTAATGCATAAAATTTAACCAATAGATCAATTCTTTGTTCTTAGGGCTGAGTACAGATACTCCAACTAAGATGATGAGTGGTTTTGGTTTGAGAGAATCTCATGGCTCGACAAAACTGGTAAGAATTGTTGTGGTTGGTGAGACAAGAACTAGGAAATCAAGTTTGATCATGGCTGCAGTAACTGATCATAACCATCCTGATCCTAGAATCCCTCCTCTGTTACCTTACACAAATTTACCTTCTGAATATTGCTCTGAGGATGTTCTGTTTACCCTTATCGACACTTCTTTGAGGTAAATGTTTATTATGATTTGTGTTTGTATGGACATCATTAAGGGATTCATATAATAATGTTCTGTGGGTAGGTTTATATTTAAACATAATGGTTTTTTTTTCTATTGATGTCTCTGTTAATAACATTTGCAGACCAGAAGACAAGGGAGATATCATTAGGGAAGTCAAGGAAGCAGATGCAACGTTTGCAATGGATAGACTGTTGGATAATTCCAAGCTTGTGGAAACTTAACATATTATTAGATGTTTAATATGTTAAGATAAACATAATAAGGAAACCTAGAAATAGGAAAAGTAAGTTTCTATTTAGGTTAGATTTGTGTTTTCCATATCCCACATGTTAAAGGAAATTGTCTTTCATATAAATATAGGTCTAATGGAGAGGTGTTTCATATGATCGAAGAGAAACATATTGAGAGCTTTAGTTTTGAGTAGTTTCTAAAGCTAATAAGAAAAGTTGTTCTTGTAACTCTTTGTGTTTCTAAGAGATCTGATAGACTAGAGACTTTGGACCGTTTGAGTGAATATTGGCTTCTTCTGTTTCGACATTTAAAGGTTTATTTTCCTTCTTTCTTATGTCTTCATCAATCAATTATGTACCTTTTTCTTATTAAATGTTTGTCTTCTGACCCTTATATTACATAGGTGAGAGTCCCTATCGTAGTAGCAGGTTATAGTGTTATCCAAAAGGAACACAATACAATCGACACTAAAGAGATAACAACACCTATAAGGCAACAATGTCGAGAAATCGAGATATGCATTGAGTGGTCTGCTCCGAGGCTATCTGATATCAGTTGGCTTGTGAGTGAGATCTTAACACTCTAAAGCATTACAACTTTTTACTATACTTCATGTCTGAAAATGACCAAACTGATTTTTTGAGCAGGCTCAAGCGGTTTTTGTGCAAGCGCAAATAGCGGCTATGAACCATATAGGACCCGTATATGATCAAGTAACCAATTCACTGAAGCCTCGATGTGTTGCTGCCTTGGAACATATATTTGAACTCAATGCATGTGACAATGATTACATTCTCAGTGACGACGGCTTTAACCATATTAATGCTCGTTGCTTCAGTATACCATTGATGCCTTCTCGTTGTAGAGCATTAATAAAATCTGTTCAAGAACTGTGTCCTGAAGGAGTCAAAGAAAACAGCCTCACAGTAGATGGCTTTTTGGTTCTAATCACAAAGCTTATCATGGATAGAAAACTCAGAACGTTATGGACTATGCTTAGGACATTCGGATACAACAATGATATAAGACTTGTAGATGAGATGATTCCTTATTCATCATTCAAACGCATACTTGATCAGGTAAACATCTTCAGAAATATAACTCTATTGTGATTACTTGCTGCTGTTCTGATTTGGTTTTTGTGCAGAGTGTTGAGCTGACAAATGAAGCTATTGGATCCTTAAGGAGAGTCTATCACCGTTTCAATAACTTGGGACCTCAAATGATGGAATCTCTCTTTGAAACTGCACCTGAAAGGTAACTTTTTCTACTTTCAAAAGATCACGAAATTTGAATATAATGTAGTCTTTCTATCTGCACGCAGCAAAATTAACCATGAAGAGAGTGACATGTAAGATACTCCAACTAATGAGTTGCTACATTGAGAGTACTATGCTTTAAAAATATTAACATGTAATTTAAAAATATCAAAAATATGTTTAATCAACTTCATAATTAATACTTATAATATTTATAAAAATCTTAAATTTTCCAAAGTAATTCTATTAAAATAAAATTAAAAATATCGACTACTATAAGCAAACAAAAAGAAAATAAACAGGAAGAAATTTTATATATATGCTAATATTCAATGCACATGTTTATAACATAACAAAACAATCTTAGAAAGAAAAAATTGTAAACATAGATATGTTGACATGAAGAATTAAACAAAGGGAAGTAGTGGAGGAAGTGGGAGAAGTGGTCATATCACTTACCAAATGGGGAGGAGTGGCTAGTCCACTACTAGTTATTTATTCTTCCACCATTGAGTGCTTATTGCTTTTGTTTCCTTTAAATACACCATGTATGTTACACAATTAAACACACAATTCAATACAAACATTTCTTTCATTCTCTCAATCTCACAAATCCTCTCATTCTCTTAAATTCTCAAATTTCTCTTCTCTCTCAAATACTTACGGTTACTTCACTCCTTTTTTATTTTGTTCGTGTGCTTCATCACGGTTAAAACACTTAGAAGCTCTCATAATCCCACAAATTATCAGACCCCTCAATTTTTTTTAAAAATAATATATATAAATAGGTCTTAATTTTTTTAAAAAATATTAAAACTTTTACTAATTATTTATGGCCAAAATCTTAGACCTGGTACTTTATCAAGCATACTTAACCACACACAAAACTGGTCCTACTTACAAACACACATGTTATCAGATCAACCTAGGGCTATGTTTTGGCATACACTATGTAATCTATTTGACTTATATTAGGGCTTAGGGATCATAATTTCAATTGTAAAGATTTTCAAAATGATATAAATCGAAGCTATTATAAAAAACTGCATGATATACACAAAAAGTTGACAAGACAGGACAAAAAGAGATATAATCCTAACCTTGAAGAACATAGGCAACCTTAGGGGAATCGGAGTAACGAGGAACAGCGAAGCCATGCTGCTTAAGAGCAAGCTTTGCGGCTCCAATGTTTCCCTCTTTAAGCATCGGCAACTCTTCAGGGCACCATGCAAAGTAAGATCCGCCATCTCCTCCGTACACTTGCTTCGGCAACTTTGGTGTAAGATCCAACTCCATCGTTTCAACTTTTCTCTAAAACCTCAAAGATCGATGACGGAGAGAGCAATGAAAAGATCTAGTAAAAAAGTGAATGTTTGATATGAACAGTGAATGAGATGCGACACGTATATATACAAGAGAGGAGGAGGGTCAATGCGTTACGAGAGGCGGTATGATTTACTTTGTGATAACTATTGCATTTAATGTTTTAATTCAAAGTTAATCCATTTCTATATATCCACGATCTTATCATTTATTTATTTCCATATTTTGTAAATTTTTGATATTGACTCTAGCGAATAATGATGCTTTCACAGATAATTCAGATTTGTCCATCACGTTCTTCATTTTTTTTGAATAAAACTACTGAAAAGTGCTGTATTATTGGATTAACCGGATCCTTAATATATGGTAGATTTCAATCTTTTACCTTATGTGTTTTCAATTTGGTCATCCTAATATTATGTTTTCCTTTTTTTTAGATCTTAGGATAGGATTAAGGGTGAAATGAAGAAATATTATCTTAACTTGTCGTTTGTTTATTTTACATAATTTCTGATTCTATAATTACTCCGATTTTTTTCTAAGAATGGGAATCTGCTGACTGGACTTTAATTATCTACGTTTCTTTACGGATTTATCCAATAATACAAATTGGTAACAGTCATCTGTTCAAACAAAAAGACAGTCTGTAAACACAACTTTGAAATCTTTTTCTACTTAATCCAAACGAAAAAATGTGACGGATTAGTTTAAAATTTAATGATAGAACACTGGAAGATCACTTACTGGTATCAAAATCTTTTTATCCATTGATTATGATTATACAAATCTACACATTCCTCCTAACGATTAGTTTTCCTTCTCTGGAAGAAAAAAATGTTCATGTAAACACAAATATATTGGCCCAGCAGTACCATTGTTTCTTATGCAGAAAACCAACTATAAAACTATAAGACCATATAAAATATGTATCGGCCCAGCAGTGTATTGTTTAATAACCAGAATTCCAATTACAGGCCCGTATAAAAAAAATATGTTAAAAATGTGGCAGGTGGGATTCGAGCCCAGGTCTCCACGGCCACAACGTGAAATTCTTACCACTAAACTACAGCTACATGAGCGGCTATATAAATCACATAACTAATTATCTCCGAAATTATATTACGCCATTGCTTAAATTTTCTCTCTAGCTGGCATATAGAAGGTTTCTTGGTCTAACGAATTAACAAGTTACATCAGCTGCAGTATCTGACGTTTTAAACCGGATCGTTTACAAAATACAGTAATGAAAGATGTTGGATACTAGATCAACTGGCCATGTAAAATGATAAGTGTTCAATAACAACACGTCACTAATAGATCGTTATGATCAGAACAAGTTTACATACGTAAGCCTGCCAAACTTTAGTTTACATTCGATTTACATTACAGACAAGCCTTCAAATACTTGCCAAACGGTCTTCATTCAAGTCATTCTCATTGATATGAATAAGAAAGGTGCTAGACTTGGACGAAACTGGATACTTGAGATAGCTGTTGTCCGAATGAAACTTTAAATAACTCGAGACAAGAGCAATTTTAACCACAATCCAACCAAAAGTTACCCACAAAATTCAAAAGAGAGAAAAAAAAAACAAAGAGTAATTGATTCAGAATAAAACATATCAATAGAAGAAGCCGAGGACCTTGCCCCCGACATTCTTCCTCCTGGCTTCTTCATGGTCCATAATACCCGCGGAGGTAGTCAGAACGATGTAACCAAACTGCACATTACAATACGTCAAACTCATTAATAACATTTAAGACTTTAATCCTTGAATTAAGTGATTCTTGCCATCTAGTAGCTAGAAAAAAAAAGGGGACAAGAAGAACGAATTACCTGTCGGGAAGGAAGCAAACGAGCAGTCCAACCTTCAATCTCCTTGACACCAACATCAAAACGTGGGCTGATGACGCCACACTTGTTCAACCTTCCGTTTAACTCCACAACGATTTTGCCGGATCGATGGTCATCCACATACTCAAACTCACCGATGTAACCTAAGTAACGAAACTCTCAATAATATTGGGGAATATAAATTAATTAAAAATGGTGGTGGTGGGAGAAGAAAAAAAAAACAAACCGTGCTTCTGCATGACGATAAGAAACTTGATGATGACTTTGGAAGAAGGCCTGATCATGACCTGCCTCTTGCCTCGTTTCTCCGCATTGTACATGCTCTTGAGCGCATCGTTGAGTACACTGATTCTCACCATTTTTCCTTTTCCTCCTAAAGCTCAAGCTCTAATTCACAACACAGGTAACAAATCAAACAAATGACAAAGTAAATCGAAAGCTGAGACTTAACTAATTTTACTATGAACGTTACCTAACACAAGCTCTCAGATGCTATATGCTCTCAATTGCGAAACAATCGATAAACTAAAGCCAAGATCGAACGAGCTTGCGCTCATTTCTCTATATGAAGAACACGAGAGTGGAGGGAGTGTGGTACCTTAGATTTGGCAGCTCGAGAGGCAGGTCGTCGCTCAGTGACGGAGAAGAAAGCGAAGTGAGGAAGAAGAGAGAGGGAGTGCTAGGGTTTTCTTTTCGATTTTTATACTAAAGAATATAAAATAAAACGCTGCGTTTCTGAGCTTCCTTTAAAGCCCAATGGGCTTATTCAGTTGGATCACTAGTAATTTTACGGATATAGAAGAGATTTGTGGGCTTGTTATAGTTATTTTGAACAGAGTCCAATTTCATCTTGCAATTTCATCTAATTGGAGTTACTGAAATGAACAGTGTCCAGTTTGATCTTGCAATTTCAGCTAATTGGAGTTACTGAAATGGAGGAATTAAAGATTTAGTTGTAAACTTTATCTATAGTAATCTCATGTCACACTCAGGACATCAGCATCAGATTTAGGTGAACCAACACTAAACTATAATGAAAGAGCTTTGGCATATCCACAAAAAAACATATAATCACTGTCATTGTCATATTATATTAAGCCCACATTCTTCCATACTCCAAATAAAGTAAATGCTAAACAATGCATCTCAATTATAAATTGCTAAAATACGTCTGAAAATTGTTTTATGTCTAATTAAAAACCACAAGCTGATTATATTTTAATTGAAAAACAGAACAAAATGTTTCTGACGAGGTAGACATAAAACGTGGGAGCCTGAAAGGGGAAGGGGAAGGGGAAGACCCGGAAACGAAGGGCAAAAGATGAGAAGAGTTCAAAAGGTAAGGGGTAAGTTCGTAACTAACAACTTCGTGTCTTAAGAAAAGAGAAGCAGTTAGTTAAACGTGCAAGAAGCAGCCTCTCCACACACAAAAACCACGACATCATCAAAAGAAGACAGCCCAACAAGCTTTGCTTTAAATGCCAAAAACAACCCGCTTGAATCTTGGTCGGAATGTTTCACCGTTTTCCATCGCTAATGGAGCCGTTTCTCCGGAGAGTCTCGGCGCGTTGGCCGGTCATCTTTCAGGCTACAACGTGGACGGTGCTCCTCATGTTCACTGTAGCAGTCGCTTCTTTCGCTCCGGAGTTGGCGTTTGTGTCTACGGTGTCGTCTTCGTGCGGGGGAGGAGATGGGTTCGTGAAGATTCCGATGGATTTTCCGGGGGAGAGTGTGTGTGTTCCTTCTCACATGGTGAAGCGATCGCGTTTCGATTTGTTCGTGCCTTCTATTTTCGCGGGGGTTAGTCACGGCGTCTGCATGTTTGATCCGATCATGTTTTGGGACAGAGAACGGGGACGATGTATGAAAACTGTAATCAATACATTTTTATTTTTTATAAAATAATTTGCAACGCTTTTACCAAAAAGAAAATTTGCAACGCAAAACTAGATACGTACACCATTTATACGCTGATTCTTTTAAGCTGAGTCGTATGATATTTTGCATTCTTGCATCTTTAGATAAGTGTGGTTTGGTTAAGACTTCCAACAATTTGAATGTGTTAGAGCACCATTAACCCTAGCACCCCTAATGGAGTTCTTAATCACTTTTTTAGTAATAAATGGGTGTTAAGTACTTAATTTAAGAAACCTTTAAATTGTTGTCCTCCAAAACAAGTATCTTATTTAGGGGTTCTTTAAAAAAAAATTAAACATTGAGACACAAAACATTTCAAGCACACTCTACAAGAGTTCACAAGAATACAAGTAAGACCATCGTAGTCATGACAAGAGACATGAATCGTAAAGAGTAGAAGTGTTTCAAGACACAAAACATTAAGATAAGAAGTGGATACCTTGTTGATCCTGAGCTTGAACAAGACCAATAATAGCAAAAGCTCCTAGTACCAGCAACAATAACGGCTTGAACAAGACCAATCCTGAGCTTGAACAAGACCAAACCACAATAACTGCTTGAACAAGACCAAGTTGATCAGTCTCTCGATGTAAAAGTCTCAGCAGCCCATAGGAAGTCATACCTCAACTGCACTGTATTGTATAATTACTGCTTCTTAAAAGTTGTCATGCTATCAGAGTCTAACATAAGAACAATACCAAAAGAGATTCAAAGAAGGATTTATCGAGGTAAGTGAGTCTCTCTCACTGTGCGCTTCTTGTAGAGAATACGGTAGCCACACTCTCTGCACTGGATCACATCCCCAGACTTCAAAGCGTTCTCGTGTCCACAATCTACCAATTCAGAAAAACAAGTTTAGCAAACTAAATCATTCAGAACTTGTGTAATGTCTGAGGCTGCTTGGGATAAGCTTGATAAGCAGAGCTCCTCCTCAAAATAATACACAAACGTACTCAAAAAAGGCATGTCTTCACAAATCATCTCTTCTCTTATGATGAGAAGAACAAGTTTAAACCTTTCAAAATCACAAAGCTACCATCTTTAACATACGCGATACAGATTGTTTTATTAAGTTCCGATTATGGTTACCTCCGCATACGTAAGTAACTGGTTCTGGCTGTTGATCCATGATAACGAATTGAATCCACAAAGCTAGGGTTTATGCAGTGACGAGAAAAGAGGATCTGGCGACGAGAGACGTAGGAGAAGTCCGAAGGCAGTCAGAGACAGCCTGAAACGAGGTCCGAACAGGTCGCGACACAACTCCGTCGGAAGTCTCCGGCTTCGAGACGTGTGATCGAGAAAAGAGAGAGCGGCATCATACGATTTCGTCGAGAGAGAGGAAGAACGGTGAATGTCTGACACGTGTTACATAAGCAACGCTTCTTGTGAACCTTAATTAAGCAATGCTTCTTCTTTAATTACACAATTTTCTTTTTTTTTTTAAACCTAAAAACACTAAGCAACCGGGTTAAGAGCCCACGTTGTTGATGCTCTTAGGTATTCACATTTTAAATAAGAAATACAGTAACAAATCGTAAATACTTTCAAAAATTTTGCCGACACCTAAACTCACTCTTAAATAATTTTGAAATTTGAAAATTCTTTTTTAAACATGTTAGACCATGGTTAACCCCAGTCTCTTAACCGAGATTCTTAACTTCGGCTAATAGATGGTTCTTAACTTTTTTTAAATTTTAACTAAAAAAAACTAAGAACCGTCTCTTAAATAAGAGATATAAAAGCCATCTCTTAGTCAAAAAACGTAAAAAAAAAATGTCAAATCATGAGTTAAGAACTCCGGCTAATAGACCGGGGTTAATCATGCCAAACAAAGATTCAAAACTATAGGGTAAAAGCCCATTATAATCATAAGCCCAATTGAATATATGCGAAAGCTAGCTCACGTGGCAGCAAAGAGCCTAGACACGAAGTTGCATGCAGTCGCCCACGTGTTGAGCTCACCATAAAGAGAGATCTTACAAATATAGACGTCAGGTTACAGGGTTGACCATTGTGATTGTAAAGGATCGGATTTTGGATTGGAGAATCAGAAGGCCAGAAGGGATTAAAAGAATGGCGTCGAATATCATGAGACCGGCGTTTGCTTACACGGTTGTGTACGTGAAGGACGTGGCCAAATCCGTAGAATTCTACTCTAGAGCCTTTGGTCACAACGTCCGTCGTCTTGACGAGTCCCACAGGTTTGTATATATTTCATAACTGTTATATTGTGTAAAGATAGAAACGCAAATGTTTCGATCGGATCGTATATCTTAAAGAATTGAAAACTCTAGATTTTGAGATTCCATTGGTGTGAAAATCCAGTCCAAACATATTCAGGAAAAAAATACTAATATATATATTCTTGAGTTTGTAATTATGGTATCAATTTTCAAGCATTTTTTCTTCCTGTTTTTGCCACAATTTTTATTCTTGCTTCTAGCTTGTGCTGAGGGAGACTAATTGATGCATGTACAGGTGGGGGGAGCTAGAGAGCGGACAAACGACGATAGCGTTCACACCTCGTCACCAGCATGAGACCGACGACTTAACAGGGAAGGTACAGGCTACGCGTTCAGACCGTGAGAGAACACCCATCGAAGTCTGCTTCTGTTACCCGGATGTTGATGCCGCCTTCAAGGTATACGCTGTCTCTGTACTTTCTTATGTCAACCTATTTGATTTTTTTGTTTATAAGAGTGAGATGATGCGTTGTGTAGAGGGCTGTCGAGAACGGTGCGGTGGCTGTCAGCGAGCCAGAGGACAAGGAATGGGGACAGAAGGTTGGTTACGTGCGAGACATTGACGGCATCGTTGTCCGCATTGGTAGCCACGTTAAATGAGTACCAATCAAAGAGTGGATCACGGGGCGGACGTCCGTAGGTGTGTCACGGGTTCACGTGCCCCTACTGAAGTAACTCGAACATATTTGATTAAATGTTCTTAGTTTAGTAGAACGCTAGACCAATAATGTAAAGAGAGATGTATTTGTTTTTTTTGAAACCAAAATCAATAGTTTTTTCGTTTAAACAAATAATCGGCGAGGCTCAGTTATCCGCTGAAAATAAGGAATTTGTAATCAGGCAGGGGGTAAGATATCAGATCATACTATTATTTTGATACCATTTTCCTTGCTAGCTAAACATTTGAAAATTACCATTAAGCATTACTAATGATCAAAGAATTTTCATTTGTTTTGTATTTTAACACGAAAGAAAACATATATATGTATATATATGTTTGTCACTGCATAGACTATTAACCCGCTACGAAGAAGCATCAGGTCAGTTTATTAGCACCGACAAGTCGTCAGTCACCTTCTCGAAGAGAGCACCAGGCGAACTCAAGCAATTAATCAAGGACAAGCTCAACATACTTGACAAGCTCAACATACAAAAAGAGGGTGGAGTTGGAAAGTATTTGGGGTTACCGGAACACTTCGGAAGACGGAAACGGGACTTATTCACCTCCATCGTCGAGAAGATCAAACAAAAGGCAAAGAGCTGGACAAATCGGTTCTTATCCCTGCTGGGAAGATGACGATGCTCAAACACGTACTCTCACCAATCCCCTCCCATGCAATGACTTGTTTTAAACTCCCAACTTCACTATGCAAGCGAATACAGTCGGCTCTCACAAGATTCTGGTGGGACGATCGGGATGGCAACAAAAAAATTGATTGGGTCTCTTGGTCGACAATGACAAGAACAAAGGAACAAGGAGGTCTCGATTTCAAGGACGTGTAGAGTTTTAACGATGCTTACTTAGCAAAACTGAGCTGGAGATTGATACAAGAACCATATAGCCTCCTAGGCAGGATTCTACTGAATAAATATTGCAAATATGAAGGGTTGATGACTGTGAGCGAAACTGATGCAATATCTCATGGCTGGAGGGGAGTGCTCATTGGCCGGGACTTGCTAACACAACATACAGGCTGGGCAGTCGGAAATGGCTGCAGTATCAATATCTGGGATGATGCATGGCTGAGCCAAACATCACAAGTACGCCCCTTTGGACCCGCACCAGAGGCTTGGATAAACACAACGGTTTCAGACCTGTTTGTTCCCGGAACAAGGGAGTGGGACGCAGGAAAGATCCAAACGATACTCCCCCATGCTGAAGCGGCTGTGCGAGCAATCAAACCAAGCCGCACTGGAGCTCCCGACAAGCTAATCTGGCTACTAACTCCAAACGGTGAGTACTCTGTTCGAACGGGATATGCAGCATCAAGAGCGACGAGAGAAGTTGAAGCTGAGGCCCAAGACATGGAAAACAGAACAGACTGGCGGAAGTGTTTTTGGAATCTCCAAACAACCCCAAAGATCCAGCTCTTCGTATGGAAGTTTTTCCACGGAGCCTTGCCGGTGGGTGAACAACTTAGGATGCGGAACATTGCAACAGAAGGGAAGTGCAAAATGTGTGGTATGCCTGAATCTATAAATCATCTATTTTTTGACTGCCGCTTTGTGCAGGTGTGGGCTACGGCTCCAATAACACCTAACTTTGAGAATAGAGGAACACTAGATTTAGAGACAATGTGGACTAGCCTGTGTGCAAAGGTCAGCTTACCCCCAACTGGAGTCTCAAAGAGCTGTCTAGCGCCTTGGCTATTATGGCAAATCTGGCAGGCTAGAAACAACACCATTTTCAACGACAAATGGCTTTCCCCTGAGGACATAGTTACCAAAGTTGTTTCAGCTGCACGAGAATGGGAAGCTAGTCAGTTCAAGGAGTAGAAGAAACCACAGTTAACCTCAGCGGCAGCGACCTTACCAGAACATTGTGTGATTGTACGATCAGACGCGGCATGGAGATCGGATTGTCTAACAGCGGGACTCGGCTGGACAATAACAGCTGACGATCGAACTCGATCCTTCTCAACAGCAACACCTTTTGTCGTCTCCCCGTTGATTGCGGAGGGACTCGCACTCCGTGAAGCAGTCTGGAGCTGTCAACGATTAGGCTACACAAACGTCTGCTGCGAGTCGGATTCAACGCAGCTAATCCAGGCGGTGAACTCAGGATCAACAGCAATCGAAATCTACGGCATCACAGCCGACATCATTTCGCTTGCAGGCTTTTTCGAAACTATCTTTTTTCGCTGGATATCCAGAGTGAAAAATAGTGAAGCCGATGGTTTGGCAAAACAATGTCTTGCAGATGAGATTGCATTTAATTGTATCACCTAACAATTCTGATGATTTTAATGAAAGTTCTTGTGTTTCAAAAAAAAAAAAATATATATGTTTGTCACGTGATCGGGAAACTCCTGAACGAAAACATAGAGACTAGTATCGAGGCTCTTAGAGCATGACCAATGAAATAGATATCTCAGTCTTAAGAACCATAACACAATAGTGTTAGGAATTCCAATTAGATACTGGCAATCCTTTAGAGCACCTCAAACGTGCAAGTTCTTATTGAATATCTGAAAGAAAAAAAAAACAAATACAAATTTTGAAAGATATAGAGAAACAGGTTCTCAAAGGAACCTGCAAAGTACCTTTTAGAAACCTATTAGTTTTTTCTTTTTTTTGTAACATAGAAATCTATCAGTTAATTCTCATTTTAAGTGGTAACCAAAGGGCTAGAAGTGCTCGCTTCTAAATTTTGAAAAGAACAAAAAATTACATAATAAATATATATCAAAATAATTTTATACTAAAATAGTATCTTGTCGTTGAGGGTGCTTTTGGTATAAATTGAAAGTTGTTTTTTTTTTCTCACTTTGCGAAACAAATTGTATATAAATTAGCCAATTGTTGAATTTGCGCTCTTATTTTTGTTTACTCAAGAAATTGCTAATGAACAAAAAGTATCTGAAAGGAAACTACAACTTTAAAATACACACGAACAAAAGAAAAATGTCTAGAAGGAAAATGGTGAAACAAAAAAAAAAATTGAAGAACTGATAACTTACAATTCATGCGTTCGTTTTGAATTTTGATGTTTATTTTGTTGTTGCTTTATATGATAGTCTTACTAAAACTTGTGATACATAAAAACAATTGCGTCACCATACACAATCATGTGTTGGAATTGGAAACAATGAAACCCACCTTGTTTGATAAGTAAATCATAAAAGTTTGAATCCTACAAATCACAACCAAATAAATGTCACTTATATCAAGATGGAGGGAACTAAAACAAAATAAAATTAGAAGCTATGATTCTAGTATAATTTCTTTCAAGATTACTACCTTCACTTAAGCCTTTACAACCTTTTAGCTCTAGTTAAATTATTTCCAACTAGAATGTACTTATATGTATGTATTCACGTATGTATGTGGACATGTGAGGTATACATATGTGTGTAGCTTAAATTACAGGTACAAAAGATTAAGGAGTAAGCTTTTTACAGAGAAAAAGCTTAAGAGGAAAAAAGCCGAGGGTGACGGCGGTGCAATTAATTGACAAGGAATCAGATTCCCACACCACTAATGTTCTTGCTTTTGTTTCCTGTCCTTATCATTTCTTCCACGTTTTATTTATACTATTTCCATTATTAATTGTCTAAAACATTTAAATTACATTTACTAAACAAAAACACGTAATTCAAACCTTTTAAAACCTATGAAATCACTAATTATTTCTAATTTAGCATAGGATATTCAAGTGTGGTTTGAAGCGTTCGACTAATTCTAGAGAGTGAGTTGCCATTGGCAAAGGGTTCTCCGCAAACCAAAACCGCTTAAATGGTTCACACGCAGTGCTTGCATGAAACCTAACTTAAGGATGTACCTAGTTATATGCCGCAGCCCTAGAGGCAATACCACTGCGGTACTACCGCATACATGTTTGACGACACTACTAACCAGTAAACTGTAGTATAAGACAATCGTACGTTCATGTGACGAACTCTTTTTGCATGTTTAGCAAAAATTAAGAGGAGAGACTTTTCACTTTGAATAATCTTTGCTACTTTGCACTACGATTTTTTTTTTAATTTGCTAAAGGGTAAATATCGTTAAACTGAAAGTTAGATTTATACGTATAGTAGATCTAGATTATGTTACACCTTGCCCAAAAAAAAGATTATAAAAAAGGTAGTAACAAAATTGCATGCAAATGAGCAAAACAAATTGTCAACACACTTCCACTTAGCCATAAGGTTGAGGAGAGCTTCCTCTTTCTCCTAGCAGTGATAGTATTTCGCATTTCCTTGTCCATTCGCCTATAGATTGCATCCGGTGACAGGACAAGGTGATCGTGCTTGAGCGGCATACGTGACTTGCAAATTCGGTAGCATTTATATCAAAAGTCTCCATAAAAGTGAAGGAACGTTCAGGACTACCCTTTAGTTTGAATTATATGTTAATTATAAATTTATAAGTATTCATTTCTCTGGTTTACAAAAAAATAGGTAATCATTTCTCGATAATTCCATATTCATGATGCGTACGACTGTAAGCATACAGTATATTAGACATGGATATAGATGAATTTGGTATAAGTGAAACACATTTTCCAAGGAAAATCTGGAAAAGTAACTTAATCTCAAATGCGTATTTATCATCAACTTTAAAGGGCGAAAGAAGACGAAGAACGATAAGAGTGTACATGATGGTTTGGTATATGAAAAGGTCTGCGTGATGGATTCATGCATGAACGTCCTTATATTTTTTTTCTTCTCTTTTTAGCTTATTGAGAAAACATATTAAAAGATTATTCGCGGTGGAGAGTTTTGGCCCATTCGAAGCAGTGTGTTATAATAATGTTGCAAGTAGGATATTATTGGCTGTCCCTTTCTGCAAAAGAGGTTTCGCAATTTATAAACGAAATGAGTCATGACATCAAAAAACCAAACGAGTGATCAATGAAGAGATAAGAGAAAGATCAAAAGGATAAAAAGAAAAAGAGTAGAGAAATTAATGTAGAGACAAAACTGCAAAATGTAAGGTTCTTTTAACAAGTAGTACGTTTTGCTACATAATATTTTGGCTCAATATATAAAAGTTGTAGTCGCAAACGAGAGACTATATATTTTCACTTCAAAACAAAATTTCATTATCTACTAGAAGACCAGTGACGTTGAATTTTCTTCTAGTACGTACTTTAGGTCTAATAAAATGTAGATAAGAAAAATCGTAAAAATATACGAATCTTCATGATTTCATTTTTTTGTATTGAATGTATAATCATTATACTATTAAATTAAGGTTTGATTAAGTAAGCAAACTTCAATTTATATGTCAAGAATTTGATTAAATCAATTTAAATGTTCTTGGAGGTTAAGTACACCAGAACCAGTTTAGTTTACCCATCTTCTTATGCATAAGTTGCCTTGTGATCACCGGTCACCACCACCACTCACCGATATCTCTTGGGTGAAGACCGTTTGGCTGAAATGTGGAACTCATTCTTTATTCATATGTAGTCTCTACATTGAATACAAAGTTTTTAAATACATATTAACACCTGTTATTTGCCTGATTAGTGTCTACACTCTTTCGATATTAGATGCAATAAAAAAGAAGAAGAAAAATAATTACTCCACACAGTACGTATAATAGACAAGATCCCAACCAAAATGTAATGGAGAATGATGATGATATGCTTTAATATGGCATATGGGTATTGACATCTGAATTATTATGATGTCATATATATATATATATATATATATATTGTTCTTGATTAATCATACCCATACACTTAAAATCACTCATAAAGACAAAAGTAAAGTCATGCATGACTTGCCACTAATTTATTCCTTGCATTTAAAAAAAAATCTTTCTGAAAATAACCTATAACAAACTTTAGTTCCAAATACACTATAGCTTTGGAAATTTTCTAAGAAACCATACATTGTAAGAGCATTCGTAAAACTTTTAAAAATATTTCTGAGACATTGTGGTTCGAAATATCATGGTTTGCATAAACATCAATCGTCCTTTCACTAACACATTATTTGGAAGAAAGCATATGTAAATTAATTTGAATTTTAGAAGAAAGCATAAAGAACAGACAGTCAAAGAAAGAGTATGTGTATTATTATATTTCTCCCTAGCTACCTCGTGTAAATTATTTGATGAGAGCAAAAACATGCTTTTAATAGATGTATATTGCTGCTCAAAAAAAGAGAGTAGATGTAATAACTACTTTTATAGATAACCTCTCCGGTTTATAATTGTAAATAATATGTTTTGTTTTATATGTTCTATCGCTTAGTTGGGTTAGTTTCGAAAAAAAAAATGTATTTATTAACTAAACTGTCTAACCTTTAAAGTGTCTTTCGACCATTGTCAGGAAATAGCCATATTATTTGTTACTAGATTAACATATAAATTGCAGGGACTGAAACCTAATCTCAAATTGTCAAATAATAGCAATTTTGTTCTCAGCAAAAATCTAACCCTGAGCAACGACGTAAACTCGTATCTCAAATTTTTTACCACTAAATTATCATTTATTGGCTAAAATAAATAATTATATTAAACAGATATATAGCAAATTAAAACTTAACTTTATTATCAGTTAGATAATAGATTCCATAATTTGTTTTAAACTTGAAAGGAATTTTAAATACCTTATAAAGGAATTTTTGCACAAATTTATAAATTTTCTGTGCGTTTGATTAGTAATATTAAATTAGATTTTTCTCCAAGGAATTAGCTTGATAATCTCTTGATACAATCTTTTCAAGAGACATTTGTACCCCTATATATGTATTATTCCATAGACGTCTCTAAGAGGAACCTTATAGGTGAAGAAATCTCCCCAACTCAAACCCTAAAAAGGGAATGAAAAAAAAAAAAAAATCACATAGATGGATTATAGACGCGTATACACATGAGGAGATGTCTAGAAATCATAAAAAGAACCAAAACTCCTTTTCTTTTTCTCGTTAACAAAGCATTTTCTCACCTTTAATTTGTCTTTGTTCTCCTTCTCTCTACTCACTTTCCTTACTGATTTTGTGCTCTCTTCGCGTTTCTCTTTGGTCGTCTTGCTTCATCTCTGTAGTTTTGCCTTTTTTTTCTTTGATTCCCCCACCAAGTTTTTCCTTTGGGAGTTTTTCCCTAAGGATCCATTAAACTTTATTAAAGAAGAAAGTAGAAAGAAATAAAAAGGGCATAGAGCAATGGTTTTCTCATCCAATTGGTCACAGGTGAAACCTCTTTGATCTTCCATTACTATATGTTCTCTCTGTCTCTCTCTTTCTTTTGTAACTTAGATGTTTTGATTCGTTTAATTAGTAATAGTTTTGATTCATTTCCAAAAGATATTCCTATTCTCATCTTCTTTTCTTCTTCTTTAAAATCCCAACATATATATATATATATATGTGGTATTTCCTGTCTATTAAACAAAATTAATTACACCAGTCTGGAATATCTGATTTCTAATTGGTTCTTTATATTAATTCTGATTTTGATTAATTTTTTCAGCCTACGAATCCGAATCAGCTTCAGCTTAACGAAAATGGAAGTTTAGTGAATGACCACGGACTACTTTCTCACCAACTTCCACCTTTCCCACCAAACCCTAACCCTAACCACCACCATGCCGCTGCCTCCAGTGGTCTTCCGGCGAGGCTTGGTGGATTCATGGCGGAGAGAGCGAGCCAAACCAAAGCTCCTCGGCCTGAGGGAGCCCTAAAGTGTCCTCGATGCAACTCCATCAATACTAAGTTCTGTTACAACAACAACTACAACCCCACTCAGCCTCGCCACTACTGTAAGGCTTGCCGCCGCTACTGGACACATGGCGGCAAATTGAGGGACGTCCCCGAAGGTGGACGCCGCCGGAGAAATAGCAAAAAGAATAAAAATGATAATTCAAAATCTTCTTCCACGGTCAACGCTCCGAGTTCTAGCTCAGGACAGCTAAGGACAAAACATCAGTTCCCGTTTTTACCAACTCTTCAAAATCTCACTCAGCTTGGAGGTATCGGTTTGAACTTAGCTGCTGCTAATGGCAACAACCAAGCTCACCAGTTCGGTCCGAGTTTGATGAATGATTTAGGGTTTCTTCATGTCGGAAATGAACGAAACATTCATGACAACAACAACAGTGAAAACAACCTAATGGGGCCTGGTGGATTCCCTCTCTTCGATCCAACGTCAGGAGAGGGAAATATTGGAAACGACGTCGGGTTATCTTTTCCCTCTACTTCCATGGTTGATTCCAGTATTTACCAAACAGGTCCGGTGAAGATGGAAGAACAACCCAATCTGGTTAATTTGTCTAGACCGGTCTCCGGTTTGACACATCCGGTGAATCAAACAAACCAGTACTATTGGAACAATTCGGATTTCTCGGGTCCTTCTTCTAACGATCATCACCAACTCTTGTGAGAATATTGGATCGTCAATAAATATTACGACGTGGAGGTTGATTTACATGACCAGGAATGGTCATGATCAAATGCATGCAAACTAAAAAGTATCTAATCAGGTGTGGTATACAACTTAAGATCGTACTTATATGTAATCAGGTGTGTCACATATATAAACCTTTTTTTTTCTTTTTTTTTTTTTTGTATTGTGTGGTTTCATGGTTGAATTGATTCTGAAGTTATTAGCTTTGTTTCTCAACAAATTCGTGTCGTGTGTGTAAAGTCCAGTTTATATACCTATTAGTCTCATGGAATATATAATGTTTTCAGTTATATTTCTAACTTATTCCATTTATAGGTATAGATTTTTGCCTGATCCCATAATGAACATCACTGATGATTTATCATTTATTGATTGCTAAAGAGAATCTTATAATATATATAAAAGTTAAGGATAATTCATAAAGTGAAAAAGGGTTTGCAGACAAAGGAATTTGATCATACAAATCCGTGTCTCTCTCCGGATGCTACGTTGTAAAACTCTTAAACATACCTTTTTTTTCTCATATTTTTAGGAGCTTCTTTTTCTTTTACAGTCTTCTTGTACGAATCTGTGTGTCAGTCTGTTTTATGTGGGTGCATGATCCCAGTCTGTTTTATGTGGGTGCATGATCCTCCATAAAATATTCTTTAACTAAATATATATGTTCAAGATATACATAAATACTACTAATGAAGAATAAAGCTTTTGCATGGGTTAAAAAGCATACTTACGTGTAGTTTTCTTAATACTGTTTAGCGAATAGCGTAATAGGTAGATATGAACGTTTATATACATACGACAGCTAAAACGGTAAAACCAACACATTTTATATTTGAAGAGATATGTTAATGGATGTCTAGGTTTTATATAATGCATTTTAATTGACTACTTACAAATTTACAATCAATTGGTTTTGGTCAGTGTAGTCTACTAGAGTCTAATGTGACGACTTTGGCGACTATGGGTATCGCATTTTAAGAAAAAGTACCAGGAACTTTATTATACCGTACTGTTAGTAATATTGCAATATTGCAATAAGAAGTATAATTTCTGATGATAGAAGCTATAAATACGGTAGGAAAAAAAGTTGGAGTTATATTAATGGACAATACGTTCAAAAAAGATGGACAAAACTTACGTTCACCTCCTAAAGTGAACCTTTAAATTTACCACCCATCTTATAACCAATTAAAGTACCAGTTAAATTATTAATAAAAATTTTAAATTATTATTTTTTAAATAAAAATAATTTAAAAAAATGATACCACTAACAAAACCCTAAATTTTAAATTTTAAACTCAAAACCCAAACTCTAAACCCTAAATCCTAAACCTAATCTCTAAACCCTAAATCCTAAACCAAAACTCTAAACCCTAAATTTAAACCCAAACTCTAAACCCTAAATCCGTAACCCAAACTCTAGATCATAAACTCAAACCCTAAACTCTAAACCATAAACCCTAAACCTAAATTCTAAACTCAAACTCTATATCTTAAACCTGAATCGTAGACCTTAAACCCAAACCCTAAACCCTAAACCCTAAATGTTTGAATTTGGGTTTAAGGTTTACAGTTTGGTTTAAGATCTATGATTTGGATTTAGGTTTAGAGTTTAAGGTTTGAGTTTAGGGTCTAGGATTTGGGTTTACAGGTTGGGTTTAGAGTTTAGGATTTGGGTTTATCGTATAGGGTTTACTATTTAGGTTTAGGGTATAGGGTTTGAGTTTAGTATTTAGGGGTTAGATTTAGATTTAGGGTTTGAGTTTAGTATTTAGGGGTTAGATTTAGATTTAGGGTTTAGAGTTTAGGATCTAAAGTTTTGTTAGGCATCATTTTTTTTTTTAACTATTTTAAATTTTTTAAATAAAATTTAATATTTTTTATTACTTATCTAGGTGGTAATTTAATTGGTTATAAGATTAAGATAGATGGTGAATTTAAAGGTTTACTGTAGAGGGTCAATCAAAGCTTTGTCCAGAAAAGATTGACACGCAAAACAATGCGTGTAGAGATTTGTATGTCCTGAACTGGACCCCAAACTTTTATGATAGTCCCACGTTTTGAGAGTAAGGTTAAAATCATTTGGATATGCTTTTTGACTCTACTCTTTTTCTTCTTTTTTTTTTTTACTCTTTTTCTTCTTTTCTGATGCCTGTCTTATCTTACTGCCTATGATATGCGTTAAATATGGAGTATATACTGCCTATGATACAAGAATCAGCATCACTATGAAACTGGTGAGTGATACTGATAAATAAATAAAACCAACATTAGTGAGTGATACTGATAAATAAAACCAAACATACTAAAATAAAAAAAGGGTTACGATGGTTAAAGCATTCGTGGTAACATTTCTTGTAAATGATTCTTATGATACTAGATTACGTGAATGATTCGAAGTTGCGAAGTAACTCGACTGTCTGTCCTTTGGTCTAGGTCGTAAGGATTTTATCCAAATCACCCATGCATTGTATTTACTGCTATGCCTATTTAGGTAGATAAATGAAATATTTATTTAAAAATGAAATATTTATTTAAAAATAAAAGATTACGTACGTAACTTCCCCTTTCGTCCAATAATCGAACTCCTCTTCTGAAATTACAATGGTTCAGAAGCAGTTCTAGCTAGCGTTGCTTTCAATATCAAATTTGAGCCTTATCATCAGCATATCTCATGCCATGTACGTATATATTACTCATGCATGAGTATCTTTTTAGTGCATAAAGTAACAATCAATAAATCGATCATGACATGGAGAAACAAGAGACAAATTAGCTACCTTCTGTCGTGAGGACATGTGGAAAGGATTCACCAAGTCAGAACACAAAAGTCAATTTAAAAAAAAAAAAAAAAAAACACAAAAGTCAATTCATTTCATGGGTTTAGATAGTCATCTTATGAGGCCGTAATATGGGCCAGGCCCATTACGTTAAACCCTCCTCTCCATCGTTCTAGCATTTCTTTCACCGACGACCACCACGTCGGGAGATCTTCCTCTGTCTCCTCGCTTCTTATCTTACTGTAACAACCTCACAACTCGCCGGAGATCCTACCAGAAACAATTCGATGTGGCTGAACCGGACAATTCCCATCCGGTATCTGAGATCCTTCCGAAGAACTCAAAACCCGCAATGGATGAGCTACACTGTTGCGTTCTACTCAGATTCCGCGGAGGAGAAAGAAAAGGTCGCGACTTTGCAGGTGGGTTTCATCATCTATTTAATTGACTTCCTTCCTCGAGCAAAAAAAAAAAAAAAACTCTTTTATAATTTGCTTGAGTAGTTCCCTGTCCTGATATATATCTCTGCTGGTGGTGGTGCAGGAGACTAGAATGAGAGATAGGTTTACTCTATACGCACGTGGCGGCGAAGGTGGCAGTGGTTGTTCCAGCGCCCGCAAGACCCGTACCGATCGCTACGGCAAACCAGATGGTACTTTGATAATATACATAAACGCTATGTAATGATTATAATTTGGGAATCATGTTGTAGATTTTGTATACTTCAAATTCGTATGTGGATGTGTAGGAAGCGGCAAACATGAGTAATCAATGTTTAAAAAAATCGTTAAGGGGTAGTTTAGACGCTTTGCATAAAATTATTGATTAGAAATTATTGATTTTTAGAATACTTTGAGTGATTAATTAACAAAGAATGTTGATGATGTTGATGTAATTGAACTTAGTTCAGGTGGGAATGGTGGGAGAGGAGGTGATGTGATTTTAGAATGCACACATGCAGTTTGGGACTTCAGCGGTTTACAGCCTCATGTTGTAAGTTTATTATGCATCTCTTTCTTTTTCATGTTATTCTAGTAAAATATCTCATGTCTTAACTGATTATATAAATGCATTTTGTAGAAAGGTGGGAAGGCTGGGCATGGAACTTCTAAGAACAGGATTGGAAACAGAGGAGAAGACAAGGTCCTTCAAGTGCCCATTGGGACAGTGATTCATCTCCAAGAAGGTGAGATTCCATCTCAGGTTCAAGCTGGCTCTCCCACAAGTTTGGATCCATGGGACCTTCCTGGCACACTGGTTGATGATCCTGCATCAGAGGAGACCTCCGACGTTAATCAAGATTCTTCTGTTCAACTTGAAGCTGAGGAAGTAGTAGACACGCCAATGGAAGATGACTTTGAAGACGATATTGATCAAGTAAAGTATAACGTTGCGGAGCTAACAGAACAAGGTCAGAGAATACTCATCGCACGTGGTGGCGAAGGCGGTTTGGGCAGCGTTTGCGCTACACGTTACTTAAGAGGCACCAAGTTCCCTAAAACATCCCCTTTGAGAACAATGGAGGACGATGAAGATGATGATGATAATAATGGTCAACGCTCGAGTATTAAGTGTGGTTCTCTTGGTACAGAAGCTGTCCTGATACTAGAGCTGAAGAGCATCGCCGACGTCGGTCTCGTAGGGATGCCAAACGCTGGTAAAAGCACTCTCCTCGGCGCGCTCTCACGCGCTAAGCCGCGTGTAGGCCACTACGCGTTCACAACGCTGCGTCCTAACCTAGGAAACGTCAGCTACGACGACTTCTCAATGACGGTAGCCGACATCCCAGGGCTTATCAAAGGAGCTCATCAGAACAGAGGGCTAGGCCACAACTTTCTCCGCCATATAGAAAGGACCAAAGTGTTGGCTTACGTCGTGGACTTGGCGTCGGGGTTGGATGGGAACAGAGGAGTGGCGCCGTGGCAGCAGCTGAGAGATTTGGTGATGGAGCTTGAGTTTCATGAGGAAGGGTTGTCTGATAGGTCGTCTTTGATCGTGGCGAACAAGATAGATGAGAAGGGTGCAGAGGAGAGGTTGGAGGAGCTTGAGAGGAGAGTGAAAGGAGTGAGGATTTTTCCGGTTTGTGCTGTTCTTGAAGAAGGTGTGGCTGAGCTGAAAGATGGTTTGAAAATGCTTGTAAACGGTGGTGGTGAGGGATCAGAGAGATTGAAATTGGAGAATATATGTGTTGACTAGTTTAGTTGTTTGTGCCATGTGACATTTTCACGGTTTCTGTTGTGATTTTGGATTCAAGATTGTGTTATATGTTATGGTGGCTTAGCAGTGTGCCTGCTAATTCAAGAACGTAGTCAGTGCATTAGGTTGTTTGTTACTTGTAAAATAAGTTTCCCGGACGCATAAAATATCATCAGTGGTTTAGTACTATAAGACGTGGAAGAAAGGATGTTGTGCGTCCTCTTAATGTCTTTATCAGAAGGAGCAACTTGTTAGAAATAATCTAATTAGATAAATAATTTTGACAAAAGAAATTTAGTTAATTAGTTAATGAATAATAGACGTGCTGGTTGAATGAATATAATAATATGTTATAAATATTCATACTAGGTCAAAATGAAAGGTACATTTTCTAGAAAGGTATAGTAAGCAGATGAAACAGGCACGTTTCATGCCTCTTATTTTGGTTGGCTGTCGTAACTCTTTGTTGCGTGTACGGCTTTTTCGTATTCCCTATTAATTTGACGTGCTCCATCAATTTTTTGAAACTCAAATAAAACATTAGACTATTTTCTTGAAAATGGTAGAGGAAATCTTATTAAAAAAAAAAGAAATAGTGGGCAAGTTGATGTTATTTCCTCAAAGAAGAAGAAGAAAAGTTTGATGTTATTCTTATGAAAAGAAGAAAACAGCATATAATTTAGTGCCTATATAGTAAACAAAAATTATTTTTCCTTTAGCCACTAATGATCCATAAAAAATGTTTATTTTGAGGCAAATTAATTTAACAGTTTTAATATACGATATTTTTAATATAAGATAAATATAAGATCCTCTCAGTATTATTTTAAGGTTATAATCAAAATAAATAGAAGAATCACTACGAAATGCTCTATATGATAGATAACTTATTCTAAAAGCATTTGATTTTATCCATACACGGAATGAAACGTGTATGGTGTAAACAACACCGACTCTTTCTCATCTTTTATAAATAGGTGGTCATTCCCTTTGTTCAAGTCACAAGACATAAAGCAATCAAAAGAAGAAGAAACAAAAACAAACTACAACTTTAAATCAAAGAGAAGAGAAGCAATGGCAGGTTCTAACTGTGGATGTGGTTCCGGTTGCAAATGTGGTGACTCTTGCAGGTAAACCCTTGTTTATATTCTTTTTACCTTTATATGTATATATACTCTAAACCCTAGATTCTATATTCTTTTTACCTTTACATGCATATATATTCAAATCTTAAAACTTTTTTTATTTGTGTGTGGTGAAGTTGCGAGAAGAACTACAACACGGAGTGCGACAGCTGCAGCTGCGGTTCAAACTGTAGCTGTGGGGACAGCTGCAGCTGTTAATTGTGGTGTAAATCACATGTACGCAGGAAAACTGGTGGAAATTATGTGTTTGGTGTTGAGAGATGTGCGTGTGTGTTTGAAAATATTTGGCATAATATGTTGCGTAATAACTCTCTTAACCTTGAATTTTCCTGCTTCTATGTGTGGATTGTGTGATTGTGTAATGTTTTCATTTGTAACTTAAGAAAACAAAAAAAAAAAATATATATATATTGACTTTTGTGATTGTTAAGATTTGTCTCTGTCTCCTCTCTCCATATAGGGTTAATCAGCTAAATGACTATGATCCATGGGGAAAATGGATTTTTAAATCCTCAGCCATTTGAAATCAGCACTTTTAATACCCAACTAGATTTTGAAAGCACGGGTTCATTTTTTTTTTTTTTCAATTGACAAATATTTAGTAAATGTCATATTTCATATATTTGTGTTTTATTTTATAAAAGATTTAAACTTTTTATCTTTTTTATCGTGTTTCATTTTAAATGACTATTTATGTTTAAAAAATTAAACTTTATTTCTTTAATGAATTAAGTTGGTATAACTTTGATAAATTAATTTTATTATGTGGTTAATATTTTTAATAAAAAAATTATATACTTTTAATAAAGATTTATACTTTTCAATGAAAAAATTCAATTTTTTTTATGAATGCTTAAATTATATTAAGAAAAGAAAAATAATAATTAAGAATGGTTGAAAAAAATTATTTGAACTTGGATTCAATGACCCAAAGGAAAAAAAAAGTGAGAATTGGATCTGATTTCTTAATCGGCCCAAATGGCCCAAGAGAGATCTGATGTGGACAGTGGGCTGGATCCGAAAAAAATGGCCTAATATAGATGTGTTATTAATATTACTTGATTGCTCTTAATGAAACATGCAATGTTAGTAAAGAAAGGGCAGGCTAAGGTAAAAAGGACAATAAGATCATGCTTTAATAGTATTGATTATCTCTTGCGCAGATAGATTTAATCCCGAAGTTATAATTGACTGCGTAATTATTTCTGTAGTATATTACCAAAAGGGTAAATATGGTTGATTAGTTTAATCTCATCTGAAATCAAACAAAATAAAGAAAATAAAAACCGAACCAAGCACTAGTAATTAAACTAAGTAACCAATCAGTAATCAGAAACAAATATTAGCTTAATTGTTAAAAATATATTATCTATTACAGATTAGCACAATTATTAATTTCATTCTTGTCAATAACAGAAAAATCAATCTCTTATATATTAATCGAGAAACATTACAACGTTATTTTGTAGTCACATGTAACCATCAGAATGAAATTCAGAATTTTTAGAAAAATAAGTTGGTCCATCTTAACTTATATTATACTTTTATTAAACTAAATATCAAATTGATAAATAATGTACAAAAGAATATTCTCGCACTTTCCTTAAATAAAAGCTACGGAATTACCTAATATGATTAACGTATATATGACAATTAATGATTATGAATAATAAATATTTGATAACAATTTTTGTATCTTAGCTTTTTTTGTTTAACCTTATATTATTAAAAGATACTAAATAATCACATTAATCATATAATAAAAAAATATTTTTTTTCTTATATGTTATATTTTAAATTTTAAAACGACTATATATTACTAAAAATGTTAAATGTCTCACACTAAAATTTTGTGATCAATGGTTTAACTTTTTTGTAATAACAAGATACAAATGATCATAAATCGTATGAATATGAGTCTCATTTAATAGACATTCATATAGTATTAAAAAAATTAAACTGTATAACATATAAAAATATAAAAATATGTTAATTTCTAAATTTGTATTGAAAAAATATCGAAACTTTAGTATTTTAATTTTGAAATTTGCAATGAAAAATCCGCACATTAGAAATTTTGTGATTATCATATGAGTATAAACTCAATAATAAATATTTAAAGGGAAATATTTAGGATTTGAGATTGTGATTTAGAAACTAGGAAAACAAGAATATTTGTTGATATATGAGTATTCTTTTAGATTTTTTGATCAATAGGTTGTATTTGTTAAATAAACTTTAAAAATTTCTATTTTAGGAAAGTTATCAATTCTAGAGAAAATAATATAAATTTGAGTTTGTGATTTAGAAACTAGGATTACAAGATTATTTTTTGATAGATGAGTATTCTTTTAGAATTTTTGATCAATAGGTTGTATTTTTCATTTTTTTTCAAAAAGAATTCTATTTTCGGAAAGTTATCACTTTTTAGAGAAATATATTAAATGTTGGATTGTGATTTATAAATTAAGATAGAAAAATCATTTTTGATAGATGACTATTTTTTTTTAGAATTTTTTATCAACAGGTTGTATTTTTTAATAAACTTTTAAAATTTCCTATTTTAGGAAAATTATCACTTTTAGAGAATAAAATGTAGATTTGAGATTATGATTTAGAAACTAGGATAACCAGAATATTTGTTGGTAGATGAGTATTCTTATAGAATTTTGTTTATCAATAAGTTGTATTTTCTACATAAACTTTTAAAACTTTCTATTTTTGGAAAGTTATCACTTTTTTGAGAAAATAATGTAGAGTTGGGATTGTGATTTAGAAATTAGGATAATAAGAATATTTGTTGATCGATGAGTATTGTTTTAGAATTTTTTATCAATAGGTTATATTTTTTAAATAAACATTTTTTTTTTCAATTGACAAATATTTAGTAAATGTCATATTTCATATATTTGTGTTTTATTTTATAAAAGATTTAAACTTTTTATCTTTTTTATCGTGTTTCATTTTAAATGACTATTTATGTTTAAAAAATTAAACTTTATTTCTTTAATGAATTAAGTTGGTATAACTTTGATAAATTAATTTTATTATGTGGTTAATATTTTTAATAAAAAAATTATATACTTTTAATAAAGATTTATACTTTTCAATGAAAAAATTCAATTTTTTTTATGAATGCTTAAATTATATTAAGAAAAGAAAAATAATAATTAAGAATGGTTGAAAAAAATTATTTGAACTTGGATTCAATGACCCAAAGGAAAAAAAAAGTGAGAATTGGATCTGATTTCTTAATCGGCCCAAATGGCCCAAGAGAGATCTGATGTGGACAGTGGGCTGGATCCGAAAAAAATGGCCTAATATAGATGTGTTATTAATATTACTTGATTGCTCTTAATGAAACATGCAATGTTAGTAAAGAAAGGGCAGGCTAAGGTAAAAAGGACAATAAGATCATGCTTTAATAGTATTGATTATCTCTTGCGCAGATAGATTTAATCCCGAAGTTATAATTGACTGCGTAATTATTTCTGTAGTATATTACCAAAAGGGTAAATATGGTTGATTAGTTTAATCTCATCTGAAATCAAACAAAATAAAGAAAATAAAAACCGAACCAAGCACTAGTAATTAAACTAAGTAACCAATCAGTAATCAGAAACAAATATTAGCTTAATTGTTAAAAATATATTATCTATTACAGATTAGCACAATTATTAATTTCATTCTTGTCAATAACAGAAAAATCAATCTCTTATATATTAATCGAGAAACATTACAACGTTATTTTGTAGTCACATGTAACCATCAGAATGAAATTCAGAATTTTTAGAAAAATAAGTTGGTCCATCTTAACTTATATTATACTTTTATTAAACTAAATATCAAATTGATAAATAATGTACAAAAGAATATTCTCGCACTTTCCTTAAATAAAAGCTACGGAATTACCTAATATGATTAACGTATATATGACAATTAATGATTATGAATAATAAATATTTGATAACAATTTTTGTATCTTAGCTTTTTTTGTTTAACCTTATATTATTAAAAGATACTAAATAATCACATTAATCATATAATAAAAAAATATTTTTTTTCTTATATGTTATATTTTAAATTTTAAAACGACTATATATTACTAAAAATGTTAAATGTCTCACACTAAAATTTTGTGATCAATGGTTTAACTTTTTTGTAATAACAAGATACAAATGATCATAAATCGTATGAATATGAGTCTCATTTAATAGACATTCATATAGTATTAAAAAAATTAAACTGTATAACATATAAAAATATAAAAATATGTTAATTTCTAAATTTGTATTGAAAAAATATCGAAACTTTAGTATTTTAATTTTGAAATTTGCAATGAAAAATCCGCACATTAGAAATTTTGTGATTATCATATGAGTATAAACTCAATAATAAATATTTAAAGGGAAATATTTAGGATTTGAGATTGTGATTTAGAAACTAGGAAAACAAGAATATTTGTTGATATATGAGTATTCTTTTAGATTTTTTGATCAATAGGTTGTATTTGTTAAATAAACTTTAAAAATTTCTATTTTAGGAAAGTTATCAATTCTAGAGAAAATAATATAAAAGAATACTCATATATCAATAATAAATATTTAAAGGGAAATATTTAGGATTTGAGATTGTGATTTAGAAACTAGGAAAACAAGAATATTTGTTGATATATGAGTATTCTTTTAGATTTTTTGATCAATAGGTTGTATTTGTTAAATAAACTTTAAAAATTTCTATTTTAGGAAAGTTATCAATTCTAGAGAAAATAATATAAATTTGAGTTTGTGATTTAGAAACTAGGATTACAAGATTATTTTTTGATAGATGAGTATTCTTTTAGAATTTTTGATCAATAGGTTGTATTTGTTAAATAAACTTTAAAAATTTCTATTTTAGGAAAGTTATCAATTCTAGAGAAAATAATATAAATTTGAGTTTGTGATTTAGAAACTAGGATTACAAGATTATTTTTTGATAGATGAGTATTCTTTTAGAATTTTTGATCAATAGGTTGTATTTTTCATTTTTTTTCAAAAAGAATTCTATTTTCGGAAAGTTATCACTTTTTAGAGAAATATATTAAATGTTGGATTGTGATTTATAAATTAAGATAGAAAAATCATTTTTGATAGATGACTATTTTTTTTTAGAATTTTTTATCAACAGGTTGTATTTTTTAATAAACTTTTAAAATTTCCTATTTTAGGAAAATTATCACTTTTAGAGAATAAAATGTAGATTTGAGATTATGATTTAGAAACTAGGATAACCAGAATATTTGTTGGTAGATGAGTATTCTTATAGAATTTTGTTTATCAATAAGTTGTATTTTCTACATAAACTTTTAAAACTTTCTATTTTTGGAAAGTTATCACTTTTTTGAGAAAATAATGTAGAGTTGGGATTGTGATTTAGAAATTAGGATAATAAGAATATTTGTTGATCGATGAGTATTGTTTTAGAATTTTTTATCAATAGGTTATATTTTTTAAATAAACAATTAGGATTTCTATTTTAGGATAGTTATCAATTTTAGAGAAAATAATGTGTATTTAAGATTGTGATTTAGAAACTAGGATTACAAGAATATAGGTTGATAGATGAGTATTATTTTAGAATTTTTGATCAATAGGTTGTAGTTTTTTAAATAAAATTTTAAAATTATCTATTTTTGGAAAGTTATCACTTTATTAAATAAATATTTTAGAATTGGGATTGTGATTTAAAAATTAGGTTAAGAAGAATATTTGTTGAAAGAGGAGTATTCTTTAATAATTTTTGATCAATAGGTTGTATTTTGTAAATAAACTTTTAAAATTTTCAATTTTTGGAAAGTTAACACTTTTTTAGAGAAAATAATGAAGATTTGATATTGTGATTTAAAAACTATGATAACAAGATTATTTGTTGATATATGAGTATACTTTTAGAATTTTTGATCAATAGGTAGTATTTTTTAAATAAAATTTAAAAAATTTCTATTTTTTGGAAAGTTATCATTTTGTAGAGAAAATAATGTTGATTTGAGATTGTGATTTAGAAACTAAGATAACAATAATATTTGCTGATAGATGAGTATTCATTTAAAAAATTTGATCAATAGATTGTATTTTGCAAATAAGCTTTTAAAAATTTCTATTTTTAGAAGGCTATCACTTTTTTAGAGAAAATAATGTAGATTTGAGATTGTGATTTAGAAATTACGATAACAAAAATATTTATTGATAGATGGGTATTATTTTAGAATTTTTTTATCAATACGTTGTAATTTTTAAATAAATTTTTAGAAATTTCTATTTTAGGAAAATTATCATTTTCAGAGAAAATAATGTAAATTCGAGATTGTGATTTAGAAACTAGGATGGCAAAAATATATTTTAATAGAAGAGTATTATTTTTGAATTTTTGATCTGTAGGTTATATTTTTTAAATAAACTTTTAAAAATTTCTACTTTTGAAAAGGATGCCCATATATCAACAAAAACTCTTGTTATCCTAATTTTTCAATCACAATCTCAAATCTACAATATTTCCCTACAAAAATAATGACTTTCTCAAAATAGCTGTTTTTATAAACTTTATTTAAAAATACAACCTAATGATCAAAAATTCTATACGAATGACCATCTATCAACAAAAACTCTTGTTAACCTATTTTCAAAATAAGAATTTCAAATCTACAATATTTCTCTATAAAAATGATAATTTCCCTAAAATAGCAATTTTTAGAAAACTTATTTAAAAGATGCAACATATTGCTCAAAAATTCTAAAAGAATGCTCGTCTATTAACAAAAATTCTTGTTATCCTAATTTATCAATCACAATCCCAAATCTACAATATTTCTCTACAAAAAAAAAGATTTTACCAAAATAGCAGTTTTTAGAAAATTTATTTTAAAAATACAACAAATTGATCAAAAATTCTAAAAAATACTCATCTATCAACAAAAGCTCTTGTTATCCTAATTTCTAAATCACAATCCCAAATGTACAATATTTCTCTACAAAAATAATAACTTTCCTAAAATAGAAGTTTTTAAAACATTTATTAAAAAAATGCAACCTATTGATAAAAAATTCTAAAAAATGCCCATCTATCAACAAAAACTTTTTTTATCTTAATTTCTAAATCATAATTTCAAATCTACAATATTTCTCTGAAAAATGATAACTCTTCCAAAATAACAGTTTCAGAAATATTTATTTAAAAAATACAAAATAATGATCAAAAATTCTAAAAAAATATCAGTCAATCAGCAAAAACTCTTGTTATCCCAATTGTTTAATACCAATTTCAAATCTACAATATTTCTCTACAAAATTAACAACTTTCCCAAAAAACAGTTTTTAGAAAATTTATCTAAAAATAGAACCTATTGATCAAAAATTCTAAAAGAATGCCCGTCTATTAACAAAAGGTCTTGATTTCCTAATTTCTAAACCACAATCCCAAATCTACAATATTTCTCTACAAAAGTAATAATTTTCCTAAAATAGCTGTTTTAGACAACTTATTTAAAAGATGCAACCTATTGCTCAAAAATTCTAAAAAAATGCGCATCTATCAACAAAAAGTCTTGTTATCTAATTTCTCAATCACAATCCTAAATCTACAATATTTCTTTACAAAAATGATGACTTTTCCAAAATAGCAGTTTTTATAAAATTAATTTTAAAAATGCAACCTATTGATCAAAAATTCTAAAAGAATGCTCATCTATCAACAAAAGATCTTGTTATCCTAATTTCTCAATCACAATCCCAAATCTACAATATTTCTCTACAAAAATGATTACTTTCCCGAAACAGCATTTTTTATAAAATGCAACCTATTGATCAAAAATTCTAAAAGAATGCCCATCTATCGACAAAAACTATTGTTATCCTAATTTCTAAATCACAATTTCAAATCTACATTATTTCTCTACTAAAATTGCAGTTTTTAGAACACTTATTTAAAAGATGCAACCTATTGTTCAAAAAATCTAAAAGGATGCCTATCTATCGGCAAAAACTCTTGTTATCCTAATTTCTAAATCACAATCCCAAATCTACAATTTTTCTCTGCAAAAATGATAATTTTCCTAAAATATCAGTTTCAGAAATATTTATTTAAAAATAAAACCTATTGATCAAAAATTCGAGAAGAATCCCCATCTATCAACAAAAACTCTTGTTATCCGAATTTCTCAATCACAATCCCAAATCTATAATATTTCTCTTCAAAAATCATGACTTTTGCAAAATAGCAGTTTTTATAAAATTTATTTAAAAATGCAACCTATTGAACAAAAATTCTAAAAGAATGCCCATCTATCAACAAAAACTCTTGTTATCCTAATTTCTTAATCACAATCCCAAATCTACAATATTTCTTTACAAAAGTAATAACTTTCCCAAAATAGCAGGTTTTTAGAAAATTTCTTTAAAAATGCAATCTATTGCTCAAAAATTTTAAAAGAACGCCCATCTATCAGCAAAAACTCATGTTATTCTATCTTTTCAATCACAATCTCAAATCTACAATATTTTTCTACAAAAATGATAACTTTCCTAAAATAGCAGGTTTTAGAAAAATTCTTTGAAAAATGCAACTTATTGCTCAAAAATTCTAAAACAATGCCAATCTATCAATAAAAACTCTTGTTATCCTACTTTCTGAACCATGATTACAAATCTACAGTATTTCTCTACAAAAATGACAACTTTCCTAAAACAGCAGTTTCAGGAATATTTATTAAAAAATAGAACCTATTGATCAAAAATTCGAAAAGAATCTCCATCTATCATCGAAAACTCTTGTTATCCGAATTTCTCAATCACAATCCAAAATCTATAATATTTCTCTTCAAAACTCATGACTTTCGCAAAATAGCAGTTTTTATAATTTTTTTAAAAAAATGCAACCTATTTATCAAAAATTCTAAAAGAATGCCCATCTATCAACAAAAACTCTTGTTATCTTAATTTCTCATTCACAATCTCAAATCTACAATATTTCTTTACAAAACTAACAACTTTCCTAAAATAGCAGTTTATATAAAATTTACTTAAAACATGCAAACTATTGATAAAAAATTATAAAAGAATGTCAATCTATCAACAAATTTTCTTGTTATCCTAATTTCTAAATCACAATCCCAAATCTACAATATTTCTCTACAAAAGTAATAACTTTCCTAAAATAGCCGTTCATGAATAATTACTTAAAAAATGCTACCTAATGATAAAAAATTCTAAGAGAATTCCCATCTATCAACAAAAACTCTTGTTATCCTAATTTCTCACTCAAAATCCCAAATCTACAATATTTCTCTAAAAAAATGATGACTTTCCCAAAATAGCAATTTTTATAAAATTTATTAAAAAAATACAACCTATTGACAAAAAATTCTAAAGAATGCTCGTCTATCAACAAAAACTCTTGTTATCCTAATTTCTAAATCAGAATTACAAATCTACAATATTTCTCTACAAAATGACAACTTTCCTGAAATAACAGTTTCGGAAATATTTATTTGAAAATATAACATATTGCTCAAAAATTCTTAAAAAATGCTCATCTATCAACAAAAACTCTTGTTATCATATCTTCTCAATCACAATCCAAAATCCACAATAATTCTCTACAAAAATGATAACTTTCCTAAAATAGCAGTTTTTAGAAAATTTCTTTAAAAAATGCAACTTAATGCTCAAAAATTCTAAAAGAATGTCCATCTATCAACAAAAACTCTTGTTATCCTACTTTCTAAATCAGAATTACAAATCTCTACAAAAATGACAACTTTCATAAAATAGCAGTTTCAGGAATATTTTTTTAAAAATAGAACCTATTGATCAAAAATTCTAAGAAAATCTCCATCTATCAACAAAAACTCTTGTTATCCAAATTTCTCAATCACAATCCCAAATCTATAATATTTATCTTCAAAAATCATAACTTTCCTAAAATAACAGTTTTTAGAAAATTTATTTAAAAATAGTATCTATTGATAGAAAATTCGAAAAGAATGCCCGCATATCAACAAAAACTCTTGTTATCCTCATGTCTAAATCACAATCTCAAATCTACAATATTTTCTACAAAGGTAATAACTTTTCTAAAATAGCAGTTTTTAGAAAATTTCTTTAAAAATGCAACCTATTGATCAAAAAGTCTAAAAGAATGCCCATCTATCAACCAAAACTCTTGTTATCCTAATTTCTTAATCACAATCCCAAATCAACAATATTTCTATACAAAAGAAATAACTTTCCTAAAATAGCAGTTTTTAGAAAATGTCTTTAAAAATGCAATCTATTGATCAAAATTATGTCTTACAAATCTACAATATTACTCTACAAAAATGAAAAATTTCGTAAAATAGCAGTTCCGGAATATTTATTTAAAAATAGAACCTATTGATCAAAAATTCTAAAAGAATCCCCATCTATCAACAAAAACTCTTGTTATCCGAATTTCTCAATCACAATCCCAAATCTATAATATTTATCTTCAACAATCATGACTTTTGCAAAATATGAGTTTTTATAAAATTTATTTAAAAAATGCAACCTATTGAACAAAAATTCTAAAAGAATGCCCTTCTATCAACAAAAACTCTTGTTATCCTAATTTCTAAACCATAATCTAAAATTTACAATATTTCTCTACAAAAGTAATAACTTTCCTAAAATAGCAGTTTTTAGAAAATGTCTTTAAAAATGCAATCTATTGATCAAAATTATAAAAGAATGCCCATCTATTAACAAAAACTCTAGTTATCCTAATTTCTAAACCATAATCTAAAATTTACAATATTTCTCTACAAAAGTAATAACTTTCCTAAAATAGCAGTTTTTAGAAAATGTCTTTAAAAATGCAATCTATTGATCAAAATTATAAAAGAATGCCCATCTATTAACAAAAACTCTAGTTATCCTAATTTCTAAACCATAATCTAAAATTTACAATATTTCTCTACAAAAGTAATAACTTTCCTAAAATAGCAGTTTCAGGAATATTTATTTAAAAAATACAGCCTATTGATCAAATTTTTTAATAGAATGCCCATCTATCAACAAAAAATCTTGTTATCCTAATTTCTCAATTACAATCCCAAATATAAATTATTTTTTTTACAAAAATGATGACTTTCCCAAAATAGCAGTTTTTATAAAATTTATTTTAAAAATGCAACCTATTGATCAAAAATTCTAAAAGAATGTCCATCTATCAACAAAAACTCTTGTTATCCTAATTTTTAAATCATAGTCCCAAATCTACAATATTTCTTTACAAAAATAATAACTTTTCTAAAATAGCAGTTTCAGGAATATTTGTTTAAAAAATGCAACTTATTGATCATAAATTCTAAAAGAATGCCCATCTATAAACAAAAACTCTTGTTATTCTAATTTTTCAATCACAATAAAAAATCTACAATATTTCTCTACAAAAATGATGACTTTCCCAAAATAGCAGTTTTTATAAAATTTATTTAAGAAATGCAACCTATTGATCAAAAATTCTAAAAGAATGTCCATCTATCAACAAAAACTCGTGTTATTCTAATTTCTAAATCATAATCTCAAATCTACTATATTTCTTTGCAAAAGAATGTCCATCTATCAACAAAAACTATTGTTATTCTATCTTCTCAATCACAATCTCAAATCTACGATATTTCTCTACAAAAATGATAAATTTCCTAAAATATCAGGTTTTAGAAAATTTCTTTGAAAAATGCAACTTATTGCTCAAAAATTCTAAAAGAATTCCCATCTATTAATAAAAACTCTTGTTATCCTACTTTCTGAACCAGAATTACAAATCTACAATATTTCTCTACAAAAATGACATCTTTCCTAATATAACAGTTTCAGGAAATATTTATTTAAAAATAGAACCTATTGATCAAAAATTTGAAAAGAATCCCCATCTATCAACCAAAACTCTTATTATACGAATTTCTCAATCACAATCCCAAATCTATAATATTTCATTTCAAAAATCATGATCTTTCGTAAAATAGCAGTTTTTATAAAATTTATTTAAAAAGTGCAACCTATTGATCAAAAATTCTAAAAGAATATGCCCATCTAGCAACAAAAACTTGTGTTATCCTAATTTCTCAATCACAATCCCAAATCTAAAATATTTCTTTACAAAAGTAATAGCTTTCCTAAAATAGCAGTTTATATAAAATTTATTTAAAACATGCAACATATTGATCAAAAATTCTAAAAGATTGCTCCTCTATCAACAAAAACTCTTGTTATCATAATTTCTAAATCACAATTCCAAATCTACAATATTTCTCTACAAAAGTAATAACTTTCGTAAAATAGCAGTTTGAGGAATATTTATTTAAAAATGCTACCTATTGATAAAAAATTCTAAAAGATTGCTCCTCTATCAACAAAAACTCTTGTTATCATAATTTCTAAATCACAATTCCAAATCTACAATATTTCTCTACAAAAATGATGACTTTCCCAAAATAGCAGTTTTCAAAAAATTTATTTAAAAAATGCAACATATTGATCAAAAATTCGAAAAGAATGCCCATCTATAAAAAAATTTTTTGTTATCCTAATTTCTAAATCAGAATTATAACCTATTGCTCAAAAATAACTTTCCTAAAATAGCAGTTTGGAAAATATTTATTTAAAAATATAACCTATTGCTCAAAAATTCTTAAAAAATGCTCATCTATCAACAAAAACTCTTGTTATCATATATTCTCAATCACAATCTCAAATCTACAATATTTGTCTACAAAAATGACAACTTTCCTAAAATAACAGGTTTTAGAAAATTTCTTTGAAAAATGCAACTTATTGCTCAAAAATTCTAAAAGATTGCCAATCTAATCAATAAAAACTCTTGTTATCCTACTTTCTAGAAATTATGATAACAAAAGTTTTTGTTGATAGAGGAGCAGTCTTTTAGAATTTTTGATCAATAGGTTGCATGTTTTAAATAAATTTTATATAAACTGTTAGTTTAGGAAAGTTATTACTTTTGTAAAGAAATATTGTAGCTTTGGGATTGTGATTGAGAAACTAGGATAACTAGAGTTTTTGTGGACAGATGAGCATTCTTTTAGAATTTTTTATCAATAGGTTGTATTTTTTAAATAAATTTTATAAAAACTTATATTTTACGAAAAGTCCTGATTTTTGAAGAGAAATATTATAGATTTGGGATTATGATTGAGAAATTCGGATAATAAGAGTTTTGGTTGATAGATGGGGATTCTTTTCAAATTTTTGATCAATAGGTTCTATTTTTAAATAAATATTCCCGAAACTGTTATTTTAGGAAAGTTGTCATTTTTGTAGAAAAATATTGTAGATTTGTAATTCTGGTTCAGAAAGTAAGATAACAAGAGTTTTTATTGATAGATGAGAATTCTTTTAAAATTTTTGAGCAATAAGTTGCATTTTTCAAAAAAAAATTTCTAAAACCTGCTATTTTAGGAAATTTATCATTTTTGTAGAGAAATATCGTAGATTTGAGATTGTGATTGAAAAGATAGGATAACAAGAGTTTTTGCTGATAGATGGGCATTCTTCTAGATTTTTTGAGCAATAGGTTGCATTTTTAAAGAAATTTTCTAAAAACTGCTATTTTAGGAAAGTTATTACTTTTGTGATGAAATAGTGTAGATTTGGGATTGTGATTGAGAAATTATGATAACAAGAGTTTGTTTTGATAGATGGGCATTCTTTTAAAATTTTGGATCAATAGGTTGCATTTTTTACACAAATATTCTTGAAACTGCTATTTTAGGAAAGCTATTACTTTTGTAGAGAAATATAGTAGATTTGGGATTATGATTTAGAAATTATGATAACACGGGTTTTTGTTGATAGATGGACATTCTTTTAGAATTTTTGATCAATAGGTTGCATTTCTTAAATAAATTTTATAAAAACTGCTATTTTGGGAAAGTCATCATTTTTGTAGAGAAATATTGTAGATTTGTGATTGTGATTGAAAACTTAGAATAACAAGAGTTTTTGTTTATAGATGGGCATTTTTTTAGAATTTTTGGTCAATAAGTTGCGTTTTTTAAACAAATATTCTTGAAACTGCTATTTTAGGAAAGTTATAACTTTTGTAGAGAAATATTGTAGATTTGAAATTATTATTTAGATATTAGGATAACAAGAGTTTTTGTTGATAGATGGACATTCTTTTAGAATTTTTGATCAATATGTTGCATTTTTAAATAAATTTTATTAAAACTACTATTTTGGGAAAGTCATCATTTTTGTAGAAAAATAATGTAGATTTGGGATTGTAATTGAGAAATTAGGATAACAAGACTTTTTGTTGATAAATGGGCATTCTATTAAATTTTTTGATCAATAGGTTGTATTTTTTAAATAAATATTCTTGAAATTGGTATTTTAGGAAAGTTATTATTTTTGTAGAGAAATATTGTAGATTTTAGATTGTGATTTAGAAATTAGGATAACTAGAGTTTTTGTTGATAGATGTGCATTCTTTTAGGATTTTTGATCAATAGGTTGCATTTTTAAAGAAATTTTCTAAAAACTGCTATTTTGGGAAAGTTATTTCTTTTGTATAGAAATATTGTAGATTTGAGATTGTGTTTAAGAAATTAGGATAACAAGAGTTTTCGTTGATAGAAAGGCATTCTTTTAGAATTTTTGTTCAATAGGTATTATTTTTTAAATAAATTTTATAAAAACTCCTATTTTGCGAAGTCATGATTTTTGTAGAGAAATATAGATTTGGGATTGTGATTGAGAAATTCGGATAACAAGAGTCTTTGTTGATAGATGGGGATTCTTTTAGAATTTTTGATTAATAGGTTCTATTTTTAAATAAATATTCCCAGAACTGCTATTTTTGGAAAGTTGTCATTTTTGTAGAGTAATATTGTAGATTTGTAAGTCTGATTTAGAAAGTAGGATAACAAGAGTTTTTGTTGATATACGAACATTCATTTAGACTTTTTGATCAATAGGTTGCATTTTTAAAATTTTTTTCTAAAAACTGCTATTTTAGAAAAATTATTACTTTTGTAGAAAAATATTGTAGATTTGGGATTGTGATTTAGAAATTATGACAACAAGAGTTTTTGTTGATATACGGGCATTCTTTTCGAATTTTCTATCAATAGATACTATTTTTAAATAAATTTTCAAAAAACTGTTGTTTTAGGAAAGTTATGATTATTGAAGAGAAATATTATAGATTTGGGATTGTGATTGAGAAATTCGGATAACAAAACTTTTTGTTGATATATGAAGATTCTTTTAAATAAAGATTCCCGAAACTGCTATTTTAGGAATGTTGTCATTTTTGTAACGATTTGTAATTCTGATTTAGAAAGTAGTATAACAAAAGTTTTTGTTGATAGATGGGCATTCTTTGAGAAATTTTCAGCAATAAGTTGCATTTTTTAAATAAATTTTATGAAAACTGCTATTTTGGGAAAGTCATCATTTTTGTAGAGAAATATTGTAGATTTGAGATTCTGAGTGAGAAATTAGGATAACAAGAGTTTTTGTTGATAGAGGAGCAGTCTTTTAGAATTTTTGATCAATAGGTTGAATTTTTTAAAGAAATTTTATATAAACTGTTATTTTAGGAAAGTTATTACTTTTGTAAGGAAAAATTGTAGATTTAGGATTGTGATTGAGAAATTAGGATAACAAGAGTTTTTGTTGATAGAGGAGCAGTCTTTTAGAATTTTTGATCAATAGGTTGAATTTTTTAAAGAAATTTTATATAAACTGTTATTTTAGGAAAGTTATTACTTTTGTAAGGAAAAATTGTAGATTTGGGATTGTGATTGAGAAATTAGGATAACAAGAGTTTTTGTTTTTTACGAAAAGTCATGATTTTTGAAGAGAAATATTATAGATTTGGGATTGTGATTGAGAAATTCGGATAATAAGAGTTTTGGTTGATAGGTGGGAATTCTTTTCGAATTTTTGATCAATAGGTTATATTTTTAAATAAATATTCCCGAAATTGTTATTTTAGGAAAGTTGTCATTTTTGTTGAGAAATATTGTAGATTTGGGATTGTAATTGAGAAATTATGATAACAAGAGTTTGTTTTGATAGATGGGCATTCTTCTAGAATTTTTGAGCAATAGGTTGCATTTTTAAAGAAATTTTCTAAAAACTGCTATTTTAGGAAAGTTATTATTTTTGTTAAGAAATATTGTAGATTTGGGATTGTAATTGAGAAATTATGATAACAAGAGTTTGTTTTGATAGATGGGCATTCTTCTAGAATTTTTGAGCAATAGGTTGCATTTTTAAAGAAATTTTCTAAAAACTGCTATTTTAGGAAAGTTATTATTTTTGTTAAGAAATATTGTAGATTTGGGATTGTAATTGAGAAATTATGATAACAAGAGTTTGTTTTGATAGATGGGCATTCTTCTAGAATTTTTGAGCAATAGGTTGCATTTTTAAAGAAATTTTCTAAAAACTGCTATTTTAGGAAAGTTATTATTTTTGTTAAGAAATATTGTAGATTTGGGATTGTAATTGAGAAATTATGATAACAAGAGTTTGTTTTGATAGATGGGCATTCTTTTAGAATTTTTGATCAATAGTTTGCATGTTTTAAATAAATATTATATAAACTGTTATTTTTGGAAAGTTATTAGATTTGTAAAGAAATATTGCAGATTTGGGGTTGTGATTGAGAAATCCGGATAACAAGAGTTTTTGTTGATAAATGAGAATTCTTTTAGAATTTTGATCAATAGGTTCTATTTTAAAATAAATATTCCTGAAATTGCTATTTTAGGGAAGTTGTCATTTTTGTAGAGATTTGTATTTCTGATTTAGAAAGTAGTATAACAAGAGTTTTTGTTGATAGATGAGCATTCTTTTAGAAATTTTCAGAAACAAGTTGCATTTTTAAAGAAATTTTCTAAAAACTGTTATTTTAGGAAAGTTATCATTTTTGTAAAGAAATATTGTGGACTAGGGATTGTGATTGAGAAGATATAATAAGAAGAGTTTTTGTTGATAGATGCGCATTTTTTAAGAATTTTTGAGCAACAGGTTATATTTTTAAATAAATATTTCCCAAACTGCTATTTTAGAAAAGTTGTCATTTTTGTAGAGAAATATTGTAGATTTGTAATTTTGATTTAGAAATTAGGATAGGAAATTTTTTTTTATAGATGGGAGTTCTTTTAGAATTTTTGATCAATAGGTTGCATTTTTTAAATAAATTTTATGAAAACTGCTATTTTGGGAAAGTCATCATTTTTGTAGAGAAATATTGTAGATTTGAGATTCTGAGTGAGAAATTAGGATAACAAGAGTTTCTGTTGATAGATAGACATTCTTTTAGAATTTTTTTATCAATAGGTAGCATTTTTAAATAAATATTCCTGAAACTGCTATTTTAGGAAAGTTATTACTTTTGTAGAGAAATATTGTAGATTTGGAATTGTGATTTATAAATTATGGTAACAAGAGTTTTTGTTTATAGAAGAGCAGTCTTTTAGAATTTTTGATCAATAGGTTGCATTTTTTAAATAAATTTTATGAAAACTGCTATTTTGGGAAAGTCATCATTTTTGTAGAGAAA
>NC_027755.1:40096063-40096706 GCF_000695525.1 Brassica oleracea var. oleracea
GGGCATTCTTTTAGAATTTTTGATCAATAGTTTCCATGTTTTACATAAATTTATATAAACTGCTATTTTAGGAAAGTTCTTAGTTTTGTAAAGAAATGTTGCAGATTTGGGGTTGTGATTGAGAAATCTGGATAACAAGAGTTATTGTTGATAAATGAGAATTCTTTTAGAATTTTGATCAATAGGTTCTATTTTAAAATAAATATTCCTGAAACTGCTACTTTAGGGAAGTTGTCATTTTTGTAGAGATTTGTATTTCTGATTTAGAAAGTAGTATAACAAGAGTTTTTGTTGATAGATGGGCATTCTTTTAGAAATTTTCAGAAATAAGTTGCATTTTTTAAAGAAATTTTCTAAAAACTGCTATTTTAGGAAAGTTATCATTTTTGTAAAGAAATATTGTGGACTAGGGATTGTGATTGAGAAGATATGATAAGAAGAGTTTTTGTTGATAGATGAGCATTTTTTAAGAATTTTTGAGCAATAGGTTATATTTTTAAATAAATATTTCCCAAACTGCTATTTTAGAAATGTTGTCATTTCTGTAGAGAAATATTGTAGATTTGTAATTCCGATTTAGAAATTAGGATAACAAATTTTTTTTTTTAAAATTGGGCATTCTTTTAGAATTTTTGATCAATAG
>NC_027755.1:40096773-40097086 GCF_000695525.1 Brassica oleracea var. oleracea
GGATTGTGATTGAGAAATTAGGATAACAAGAGTTTCTGTTGATAGATGGACATTCTTTTCGATTTTTTTATCAATTGGTAGCATTTTAAAATAAATATTCCTGAAACTGCTATTTTAGGAAAGTTATTACTTTTGTCGAGAAATATTGTAGGTTTGGAATTGTGATTTATAAATTATGATAACAAGAGTTTTTGTTGATAGAGGAGCAGTCTTTTAAATTTTTTGATCAATAGTTTGCATTTTTTAAAGAAATTTTATATAAACCTCTATTTTAGGAAAGTTATTACTTTTGTAAAGAAAAATTGTAGATTTG
>NC_027755.1:40097186-40097507 GCF_000695525.1 Brassica oleracea var. oleracea
ATTCTTTTAGAATTTTGATCAATAGGTTCTATTTTAAAATAAATATTTCTGAAACTTCTATTTTAGGGAAGTTGTCATTTTTGTAGAGATTTGTAATTCTGATTTAGAAAGTAGTATAACAAGAGTTTTTGTTGATAGATGGGCATTCTTTTAGAATTTTTGCATTTTTTAAAGAAATTTTCTTAAAACTGCTATTTTAGGAAAGTTATCATTTTTGTAAAGAAATATTGTGGATTAGAGATTGTGATTGAGACGATATGATAACAAGAGTTTTTGTTGATAGATGAGCATTTTTTAAGAATTTTTGAGCAATAGGTTATA
>NC_027755.1:40097615-40098406 GCF_000695525.1 Brassica oleracea var. oleracea
GATGGGTATTCTTTTATAATTTTTGATCAATAGGTTGCATTTTTTAAATAAATTTTATGAAAACTGCTATTTTGGGAAAGTCATCATTTTTGTAGAGAAATATTGTAGATTTGGGATTCTGAGTGAGAAATTAGGATAACAAGAGTTTCTGTTGATAGATGGACATTCTTTTAGAATTTTTTATCAATAGGTAGCATTTTAAAATAAATATTCCTGAAACTGCTATTTTAGGAAAGTTATTACTTTTGTCGATAAAAATTGTAGATTTGGAATTGTGATTTAGAAATTATGATAACAAGAGTTTTTGTTGATAGATGAGCAGTCTTTTAGAATTTTTGATCAATAGGTTGCATTTTTTAATGAAATTTTATATAAACTGCTATTTTAGGAAAGTTATTACTTTTGTAGATAAAAATTGTAGATTTGGAATTGTGATTTAGAAATTATGATAACAAGAGTTTTTGTTGATAGATGAGCAGTCTTTTAGAATTTTTGATCAATAGGTTGCATTTTTTAATGAAATTTTATATAAACTGCTATTTTAGGAAAGTTATTACTTTTGTAAAGAAAAATTGTAGATTTGGGATTGTGATTGAGAAATTCGGATAATAAGAGTTTTGGTTGATAGATGGGAATTCTTTTCGAATTTTTGATCAATAGGTTGCATTTTTTAAATAAATTTTATAAAAACTGCTATTTTACGAAAAGTCATGATTTTTTAAGAGAAATATTATAGATTTGGTATTGTGATTGAGAAATTCGGATAATAAGAGTTTTGGTTGATAGATGGG
>NC_027755.1:40100638-40120202 GCF_000695525.1 Brassica oleracea var. oleracea
AATTATGGTTCAGAAAGTAGGATAACAAGAGTTTTTATTGATAGAAGGGAATTCTTTTACAATTTTGGAGCAATAAGTTGCATTTTTCAAAGAAATTTTCTAAAACCTGCTATTTTAGGAAAGTTATCATTTTTGTAAAGAAATTTTGTGGATTGGAGATTGTGATTGAGACGATATGATAACAAGAGTTTTTGATGATAGATGAGCATTTTTTAAGAATTTTTGAGCAATAGGTTGCATTTTTTAAATAAATTTTATGAAAACTGCTATTTTGGGAAAATCATCATTTTTGTAGAGAAATATTGTAGATTTGTAATTCTGAATTAGAAATTAGAATAACAAAAGTTTTTTTTATATATGGGCATTCTTTTATAATTTTTGATCAATATGTTGCATTTTTTAAATAAATTTTATGAAAACTGCTATTTTGGGAAAATCATCATTTTTGTAGAGAAATATTGTAGATTTAGGATTCTGAGTGAGAAATTAGTATAACAAGAGTTTCTGTTGATAGATGGACATTCTTTTAGAATTTTTGATCAATAGGTTGCATTTTTTAAATATATTTTATAAAAACTGCTATTTTACGAAAAGTCATGATTTTTGAAGATAAATATTACAGATTTGGGATTGTGATTGAGAAATTTGGATAATAAGAGTTTTGGTTGATAGATGGGGATTCTTTTCGAATTTTTGATCAATAGGTTCTATTTTTAAATAAATATTCCCGAAACTGTTATTTTAGGAAAGTTGTCATTTTTGTTGAGAAATATTGTAGATTTGTAATTATGGTTCAGAAAGTAGGATAACAAGAGTTTTTATTGATAGAAGGGAATTCTTTTACAATTTTTGAGCAATAAGTTGCATTTTTCAAAGAAATTTTCTAAAACCTGCTCTTTTAGGAAAGTTATCATTTTTTAGAGAAATATCGTAGATTTGAGATTGTGATTGAGAAGATAGGATAACAAGTGTTTTTGCTGATAGATGGGCATTCTTTTAGAATTTTGGATCAATAGGTAGCATTTTTTTAGTAATTATTCCTGAATTGCTATTTTAGGAATGTTATTACTTTTGTAGATAAATATTGTAGATTTGGGATTGTGATTGAGAAATTATGATAACAAGAGTTTGTTTTGATAGATGGGCATTCTTTTAGAATTTTGGATCAATAGGTAGCATTTTTTTAGTAATTATTCCTGAATTGCTATTTTAGGAATGTTATTACTTTTGTAGATAAATATTGTAGATTTGGGATTTTGATTTATAAATTAGGATAACAAGAAGTTTTGTTGATTGATGGGCATTCTTTTAGAATTTTTGATCAATAGTTTGCATGTTTTAAATAAATTTTATATAAACTGCTATTTTAGGGAAGTTGTCATTTTTGTAGAGATTTATAATTCTGATTTAGAAAGTAGTTTAACAAGAGTTTTTGTTGATAGATGGACATTCTTTTAGAAATTTTCAGCAATAAGTTGCATTTTTAAAAAAAATTTCTAAAAACTGCTATTTTAGGGAAGTTGTCATTTTTGTAGAGATTTATAATTCTGATTTAGAAAGTAGTTTAACAAGAGTTTTTGTTGATAGATGGACATTCTTTTAGAAATTTTCAGCAATAAGTTGCATTTTTAAAAAAAATTTCTAAAAACTGCTATTTTAGGATTTTTGATCTGTAGGTTTTTTTTTTAATGAACTTTTAAAATTTCTATTTTAGGAAAGTTATCCTTTTTAGAGAAAATAATGTAAATTTGAGATTTTTATTTAGTAATTAGGATTACAAGAATATTTGTCGTTAGATGAGTATTATTTTAAAATTTTTGATCAATAGATTGTAGTTTTTTAAATAAAATTTTTAAATTTTCTATTTTTGGAAAGTTATCACTTTTTAGAGAAATATTTTAGAATTGTGATTGTGATTTAAAATTAGGTTAACAAACATATTTGTTGATAGATTAGTATTCTTTTAGAATTTTTGATCAATATGTCGTATTTTGTAAATAAACTTTTGAAATTTTTTATTTTAGGAAAACTATCATTTTTAGTGAAAATAATGTTGATTTGAGTTTTTGATTTGGAAACTATGATAATAAGAATAGTTGTTGATAGATAAGTATTCTTTTAAAACTTTTGATCAATAAGTTGTATTTTAAAATAAACTTTTAAAATTTTCTATTTTGGAAAGTTATCATTTTTTTAGAAATATATTTAATATTTGGGATTGTGAATTAGAAATAAGGATAACAAGAGTATTTGTTGATAGATGAGTATTTTTTAAGAATTTTTGGTATATAGGTTGTATTTTTTAAATAAAATTTTCAATTTTTCAATTTTTTGAAAGTTCTCACTTTTTAGGGACATTTTTAGTATTTGGGATTATGATTTAGAAACTACGAGAACAAGAATATTGGTTTCTAGACGAATATTCTTTTACAATTTTTTTGATCTATAAGTTGTATTTTTTAAATAAACTTTAAAAATTTCTATATTAGGAAAGTTATCATTTTTAGAAAAAACAATAAAAATTTGAGATTGTGATTTAGAAACTAGGATTACAAGATTATTTGTTGATAGATGTAGGGGTGGGCACTTTACCCGAAATCCGAAGTGGCACCCGAACCCGATCCGAAAAATCCGAACCGAAATCCGAACCGAAGTAGCATAATATCCGAACGGGTATTGAATTAGGAGAGATTGGATATCCGAACCCGAACGGGTAATATCCGAACCCGAATGGATATCCGAACATATGTATAATTAATTTTATATTTCTAGTTTACATCTCTCATTTTATATAAAATATTTATATTGATATTACACATACTTTAAATTCATATGATATACATACAATTACGTAGAAAATGATTTGCTATTCACTTAAAATGCATGTCAAACTTTTTATTTCAACAATTAACAAAAAGTTACATCCAAAATTTTAAAAAAATAACCAAATTAATGCCTTTTTAGTTTGAAAATGTTATGTCCAAATCTATTAACCATTCAATCTATTAAAAATAAAAAATTAGTTAAGTGAAAGTTATATATTTAAATACAAGAATTTTGAGAAATGAAATTTTTTTTTTTTTCAAAATCTAAATATCCGAACCCGATCTGAAATAACCGAATCCGAACTAAAAATACCCGAACCCGACCCAAAGTACAGAAATACCCGAACGAGTTCTATACCTCAATGCCGAAATACCCGAAAATCCGAAATACCCGATCCGAACCCGAACGGGTACCCGAACGTCCACCCCTAGATAGATGAGCATTCTTTTACAATGTTTGATCAATAGGTTGTATTTTATTAAATAAAAATTTTAAAAATTTCTATTTTTGGAAAGTTACCACTTTTTAGAGAAATATATTAAATTTTGGATTGTGATTTATAAATTAAGATAGCAAAATAATTTTTGATATATGAGTATTCTTTCAGAATTTTTAATCAACATGTTGTATTTTTAAATAAACTTTTAAAATAGTAACTTTTAAAATTTACCATTTTAGGAAAATTATCATTTTTAGAGAAAAAATGTACATTTGAGATTATGATTTAGAAACTAGGATAACAAGAATATTTGTTGATAGATGAGTATTCTTTTAGAATTTTTAGTCAATAGGTTGTATTTTTTAAATAAACTCTTAAGAAATTCTATTTTTGGAAAGGTATCACTTTTTTAGAGAAAAAAATGTAGGATTTAGATTGTGATTTAGAAACTAGGATAGCAAAAACATTTGTTGATAGAAGAGTATTATTTTGAAATTATTGATCAATAGGTTGTATTTTTCAAAAAAAATATTTAAAATTTTTCTATTTTTGGAAAGTTAATACTTTTTAGAGAAAATAATGTAGATTTGAGATTGTGATTTAGAAATTATGATAAATTGAATATTTGTTGATAGATGAGTATTCTTTTTGAATTTTTTATCAATAGGTTGTATTTTGTGAATAAACTTTTAAAAATTCTATTTTTGGAAAGTTATCATTTTTTTAGAGAAAATAATGTAGATTTGAGATTGTGATTTGAAAACTAGGATAACAAAAATATTTCTTGATAGATGAGTATTCTTATAGATTTTTCACTAATAGGTTGTATTTTTTCAATAAACTTTTAAAAATTATTATTTTAGGAAAAATATTTTTTTTAGAGAAAAAATATGTAGATTTTATATTATGATTTAGAAACTAGGATAACAAGAATATTTGTTGATAGAGGAGTATTCTTATTGGATTTTTGATTAATATGTTGTATTTTCTAAATAAACTTTTAAAAAATTCTATTTTTGGAAAGTTATCATTTTTTAAATAAAACAACGTATATTTTGGATTTTGATTTAGAAATTAGGATAATAATAATATTTGTCGATAGATGAGTATTCTTTTAGAATTTTTGATCGATAGGTTGTATTTTTAAATAAGCTTTTAAAATTTATATTTTAGGAAAGTTATCATTTTTAGAGTAAATAATGTAAATTTGAGATTTTTATTTAGAAACTAGGATTACAAAAATATTTGTTGATAGATGAGTTAGAATATACTATATATCTATGTCCATATCAATTAAATTTAGTTATATATCATATAAAATAAATAAAATGATTGTTTTGATTTTATTTACCACAAAAAATATCATAAATAAATAAATAAATAAGAGGTATTATTTTGATTTATGTGTTTACTCTAATTTTATTATATACCTAATACACATATGAACATAAATAAATAATAATATATAAAAATTAGTTTTATTCCGCGCAATTGGTTAAGCATAAATAGGAAATGAGGATAGTGTGACAAAAACAAAAAAAAGGAAATGAGGATACAAAATACAAATCCGCTATGTACTTATTGGGCTTTACACATTTTGGAGTATCAACAAGCTTTCTATAATGTTATAGATGTTCACGGGCCAGCATGGTCCCAGAAGAAAGAAACAATGCGATCTATTATCGCGTTGGTGAGGCAACGAGATTATTTCGTTCAGGCGATGCGTCGAACACCTGGTGTGTCATATTCACCTGCGTTAGATCATCAACCTAACTTCAAAGCCTCGAACTTTCTCACTACCCTAACCTGTTCGACGAAATCTAGTGACTCAGACGGAGACGAAGAGCCCAACAAGTCTTTGTCTCGTAGAATCGAGAAGCTACCGAAAGGAGTAACTGTTGGGTCTGCTTTGCAGAGCTGGATGGGCGATGGGTTCCCAGTTCATGGTGGGGATGTCTATCACGCCATCAATCGATTGAGAAAGCTTGGTAGAAACAAACGTGCCCTCGAGGTATGAATTCAGTTACTTGCTACGCTCTTGTCTCTATGTTTTTGTGTTCCAACCCAACTCACTCGTTGTCAAGTTAAAGACAGAATCAGTTTGATGTGTCTGAATAGTTTTGGATATGGAACGTAAAGACTTTTTAAGGTTGCCCTCTTTAATTTGTCTCAATCCCTCGTTGTCAAGTTAAGACAGAACTCAGTTTGATGTGTCTGAATAGTTTTGGAGGTGGAACCTAAAGACGTTTTAATGTGCCCCTCTTTATGTTTTTATGTTCGAACTCAACTTGTCTGTCTCCTTCACTCGTCGTGAAGTTAGGACAGAACTTAGTTTGATGTGTCTGAATTGTTTTGAGATGGAACTTAAGACGTTTTAATGGTCCCCTCTTTATGTTTTTATGTTCCAACTCAACTTGTCTCCTTCACTCGTCGTGAAGTTAGGACAGAGCTTAGTTTGATGTGTCCGAATTGTTTTGGAGATGGAAACTTAAGACGTTTTAATGGTCCCTTGTGTTTTACAGAGATACTCTTTGAATGTGAAAGCTCTAACGTTTTGGTATATGTATGTGGTTTAGTTAATGGAGTGGATCATCAGAGAAAGACCATACCGTCCCGGGGAGCTAGAATACTCCTACTTACTCGAATTCACAGTCAAGATCCACGGCATCTCGCAAGGCGAAACGCTCTTCACACGCGTCCCTCAAGAGTTTCAGAACGAGCTTCTCTACAACAACCTCGTCATCGCTTGCCTAGACCAAGGCGTCATGAGACTCGCCCTGGGTTACATGAAGAAGATGAGAGAGCTCGGTCACCGTACATCGCATCTGGTCTACAACCGTCTTATAATCCGCAACTCGGCTCCTGGAAGAAGAAAACTCATCGCCAAAGACCTCGCGCTGATGAAAGCAGACAAGGCGGTTCCTCATGTCTCGACGTATCATATCTTGATGAAGCTTGAGGCTAATGAACATAACGTTGATGGTGTGCTAAAGGCTTTTGAGGGTATGAAGAAAGCTGGCGTTGAGCCGAACGAGGTTTCTTATTGTATATTGGCGATGGCGCATGCTGTTGCGAGGTTGTATACGGTTGCTGAAGCCTATACGGAGGAGATCGAGAGAACTATCACTGGGGATAACTGGTCGACGTTAGATGTGTTGATGATTCTGTACGGGCGTTTAGGTAAAGAAAAGGAGGTGGAGAGAGCGTGGAATGTTGTGAAAGGGTTTCATCACGTAAGGTCGAAGAGTTACTTGCTGGCCACGGAAGCGTTTGGACGAGTAGGGAATCTTGAGAGAGCTGAAGAGGTTTGGTTAGAGATGAAGAGCGTAAGAGGAGTTAAAGAGACAGAGCAGTTCAACTCTCTGATGTCTGTATACTGCAAACGCGGTTTGATAGAGAAGGCAATAAGTGTGTTCCGAGAGATGACTGGAGATGGGTGTAAGCCTAACTCGATAACGTATAGGCATCTTGCTTTAGGGTGTGCTAAGGCCAATTTGATGAAGGAAGCTCTCAAGAACATTGAGATGGGTTCGAGTGTAAAGACGAGCAAGAGTGTTAGAAGCTCAACGCCGTGGCTGGAGACGACGCTGGCGATCGTCGAGTGTTTTGCGGAGAGAGGTGATGTGGAGAACTCGGAGAAGCTGTTTGAAGAGCTGAGTAGTGCTAAGTATAATAGGTATGCGTTTGTGTATAACGCTCTGTTCAAGGCTTATGTGAAAGGCAGGGTGTATGATCCTAATCTGTTCAAGAGGATGGTTCTTGGTGGAGCTAGACCTGATGCTGAGTCTTACAGCTTGTTGAAACTTGTTGAACAATATAAACCCTGACTGCATTTTTTTTTTGGTAAATCTTACAAAGTCTCTTAAGCTTAAGTTGAGTTAAGAATAAACATAATAGCTTTGTAACTACTTCATCACGGGCTCAAAGTCAAAGGGAGCTAGCCGTTCAAGTTGATGGAGCCGAGGAAAGAAGCAGGGAATCTATAGCTCTGGGCAGACATGCTATCAAGTGGACTATTGGACCTTTGTCTCTTTTTGGGTCCTACCAGGGGGTCAAACATGTAAAAGTCAAAGCGTCTAAATATTCGTTCACACGGTCACATGATCCAATGAGACAAAGGGAGGCTCAAATGCAAAACAATCATACACAAAACCTCTTTTATTTTCGCTTTTGTCCTGGATTACCACATTTTCCTTAGTATGCCATGTTTCTCCAAATTATAAAAATGAGAATTTGTTTTTTGTAATTTTTTTCTATTAATAAATTATTTAGTTATTCTTCCATAGAGTTTAAAATTATTACGTCAAAAAACAAATATAATTCTGTACTTAAAAAATAAAAAATTATTTAAATCGCTTTTGGGATAGCATGCAAATGCAATGCATATCAGCCAAATTTTGTTTGTTTGTTCATTGTTTATGTATTTATTTTGTTTCTAGTTTTTCAAATATACTAAATTATTACAAATGGGCTAAACCATTGAGTAAAAAGTGGGCCTCTGTTTAAAGTTTAGGGTTATTAAATGGGATTAATCCAAAGATAAAGTTGGTCAAGACCCACCAAAAAAAAGCGAACGGAGGGGGAAAAACAATTCTCAACAACGGGGCCATTACCTTGGACTTGAGAAAAATTACATGAGATTTATGCTTTTCAGATATTACTTTTGATGGACTTTCTTTTTCAAAAGTAGTATTGAGAATTTTACTTACGAAATTAACTTGCTGAAACAATAAATTGAAAAAGAGTAAATTGGTGAGTTTGTAAACTGTTTTTATATTAAAAAAAAAAAACACATGTATTTTTGCAAACTATGCACAAATTACTTCTTTACAGAATATTTTCTTTTTTACTGTGACTGCAGCATGTGACTTACTGTGACTGCAGCATGTGACTTCACTTGCCCCATACTTAACACAAATGCATCCACCTCAGAGCATTATTCAAACCCACAAACCAGCATTGTGTTCTGATGAATTACTGGACTTTAATCAAATCAAGAAAATATAACAGTATTAAGCCAAAATTAGTTTGAGAGGAATACAATAACACACAAATAAATTTGAATAATCTAGTGAGTCAATGACAATATCTGTCGGCATTGACTCATAAATATCTAGTATTCTAATTCTATCGTAGGATACCATGAATCATCTATAGATGATATTGAAATGATTATACAATGGGCCCCATGATCCTTCATGGCTTTAGTTTGTATTTTGTTCAAAACTTCAAGTAACCATCATTACGCTGCTTACAATCGGTAAAAAGATATCACGGTAAGTAATAAGAACACCTGCTTCGTATAGATACTAAGATTAGTCTAAAATCTGAACATCTTATTATAACTAACGAAAATTATTCATGACTTTGGTTAAACCGACCATAGTCTATACTTGTTACATGTCTCGCGACAAATCTGGATGTTCATTCAAAGCCTAAATGAGAGCCTCATTACAGGTTAAAATGAGCCGAGCCTAGCCTAGCTCACAGCAGCTGGAACTTTACATCGAGAACTACAATGCTGACGTCAGATCCAACGGCTGAGAGCGGTTGTAAGGCTAATCTTTTCTGACTACATCAGAGAGAGGAAAAAAAAACGAAACGATATAAAGGGTGACACTTTGATTTCCAAGAGACAGATAGAGAAAGAAAAAGCTCGAAAACTGATTAAAAAAAGCTACAGAAGAAGAAGGAAGAAGAGAGAGGCGGTACTGATCCGCCATTAATGCTACCACTCGACGGGAACACCTTTCTCACTCTCTTTCTTGGTTGAGAATTGAAACTTGAGAACTTAAAAAAAAAAAAAAGGTGAATAAGACTTTTGATTAATTCAGCAAAAGAGGTTGATACACACTTTGAGGATATAAAAGTTGTGAAAATCTTTTCTCTTCACATTTTGATATTTGTCCACTTCAACTTTCCAGCTTCCATTTGATTAAATGTTTGTACCTTTTTTGCTTGTCTTAATCTCAAGTGTGATATATAGTTGAAGATTTGCATAAAAGCTTCTCCCTCTCTCTCTCTCTCTGAATCACTCAGTCATGGGGATTTGTTTGAGTGCCCAGGTCAAAGCTGAGAGCCCAGGTAAAAGACATTTTCTCCCTTTGTCTCATCTTCTGGAGGCAAAGTTCTTAGATTTGTTATTTCTTCACCTGCAAGTTTTGATTATTTCATCTGAGGGTTAGGGTTTTTGTTCTAAAGATTCTGTTATGTTTTTTTTTTTTTTTTGTGGGTTTAGGGGCGAGTCCCAAAGATACTAAAAGTCTTGGGAGTAAGGGTTCATCTGTGTCTGTAAGACCAAGCCCTAGAACCGAGGGTGAGATCTTACAGTCTCCAAACCTCAAGAGTTTCAGCTTCTCAGAGCTTAAATCCGCAACCAGGAATTTCAGACCAGACAGTGTGCTTGGTGAAGGTGGATTCGGTTGTGTTTTCAAAGGATGGATTGATGAGAAGTCTCTCAGTGCCACAAGACCAGGAACCGGTTTGGTTATTGCTGTCAAAAAACTTAACCAAGATGGTTGGCAAGGTCACCAGGAGTGGCTGGTAAGAAAGAAAAAAAAGCTAAAATACTCCAAATATGTTTTTTTTATATAATATATATGGTTTTTGCTTGTGTTTATTATCCTTTATGTGTTTTAATGATTTTGCAGGCTGAAGTGAATTATCTTGGTCAGTTTTCTCATGGACACCTTGTGAAGTTGATTGGTTATTGCCTAGAGGATGAGCACCGTCTTCTTGTTTACGAGTTCATGCCTCGTGGTAGCTTGGAGAATCATCTTTTCAGGAGTATGTCACACCTTTCCTCTTTTGTCTTATCTCAGCACAGCCTCATACTAAAAGCTTTTTGTGATGTTATTTTTTGGGTGACAGGGGGTTTGTATTTCCAACCTCTATCTTGGAAACTACGGTTGAAAGTTGCTCTTGGCGCTGCAAGGGGCCTTGCCTTTCTTCACAGCTCCGAGACAAGAGTGATATACCGTGACTTCAAGACTTCTAACATCCTTCTTGATTCGGTATTTTTTTTAACATCCCTAATCTTTCTTTGATGCAATCAATAGCCATTGACTTCAAGTACCAACTTCTTGTTCATGATCTCAGGACTACAACGCTAAGCTTTCTGATTTTGGGTTGGCTAAGGATGGACCAGTTGGTGATAAAAGTCATGTGTCTACTCGGGTCATTGGTACTCACGGATATGCAGCTCCTGAATACATGGCAACTGGTAAGTAGGCCTTTGGGATCGGTTAGATCGGGTTTTTCGGGTGGTTAGTTTGGTTTGGCTGGACCGAATTGAATCAAAAAAGTACAGTTGACCGTAATCGGTTAGTTTCGTTTTTAAAATTTCTGCCAAAATTAATCAAAAAATTCGGTTAAATTTCGATTTAAATGGGTTAAAATTTGAATAATTTCAGGCAATTTGGTTATTTCAGGTAGTTCGGTTTGGATTTTGGTTAGTTAAGTTCGAAATTTTGGTTAAGAATGGTATAGTTTCGAAAAAAAAAAATTCTTTATAGAAAAACAAATAGACCGATTACCGAACCGAAAACCAATTTTTTCAATTGCTGAATCAAACCTCCTAACCGAACTGAACCATAAACCGATACCGTTCTGTTCTGATATTAACGGCAGGCCTACCTACTCTGTTTCCATGGTTGGCTTCTTCTTATGATTGATCACTTTGCATTTCCCTTAGGTCATCTAACAACAAAGAGTGATGTCTATAGCTTCGGTGTTGTCCTTCTGGAGCTCTTGTCTGGTCGCCGAGCTGTGGACAAGAACCGACCATCCGGAGAGAGGAACCTCGTAGAGTGGGCTAAACCATACCTAGCAAACAAAAGAAAGATATTCAGAGTCATCGACGCTCGTCTTCAAGACCAGTACTCAATGGAAGAAGCGTGTAAAGTGGCAACTCTCTCTCTGAGATGTCTCACCACAGAGATCAAGCTTAGACCAAACATGAGCGAGGTAGTTTCCCACCTTGAACACATTCAGTCTTTGAACTCTGCTAGAGGAGGGATTATGGATAGGACAGAGAGAAGAATGCGTAGGAGAAGTGATAGCGTTGTCAGCAAGAAACCTAATGCCGGTTTTGCTCGACAGACCGCGGTGGGGAGTACAGTTGTTGCTTATCGTCGCCCATCAGCCTCGCCGCTCTATGTCTGAAGGTGTAAACACGTCTTTGGTTATGAAGTGCATGTAATCATTTCCTGTTTATGGAGTTTGAATGTACAGTTTTGTCTTTCTTATTGTATGGATTCAGTTCTATACAGTTCATCTTTCATTACACGAAGACAAACATATTTAGTTTTGATCTTTGTAACAATTCATTAACATAAGTTACACGACAAACAGAGAAAAAAAACGATACTAACGTGCCTTGGGGTTCACGTCAGAACCAAAGCTTAAGTTAATGTCTAGTGAACTTGTTGCGTTGATATCTCTTGTCCTCTTGTTTTCAGATATCAAACACTCTTTCAGTTCATGAACTACATGTGACATGTTGGGTCTTTCTAAGGAAGAAGGAAACACACATGTCATTGCTAGTTCAAGAGCTTTCCACGCTGAGCCAGAGTCATACACCCCTTGGAGTTTAGGATCCATAACATTGTTAATGTCTCCTCTAGTAAGCATAAACTTCACCCATTCGGCTATGTGTGGCTTTTGGCGTGTTTGATCAATCACAGGTTTGTTTGTTATGATTTCTAATAGTACAACACCAAAACTGTAGACATCATTCTTCTCAGACAACCTATTTGTTTGGTAATATCTGCAAAATAAAAGAAAACAATTATAACTCCTCCCTTATAATTTTGTGAAAAGCCAATACTTACTCATGATCAAGATATCCAGGTGTGCCAGCTACAAGTGTAGACACATGAGATTCACCTCCAACTGGAAAAGATCTAGAAAGTCCAAAATCTGCAAGCTTTGCTTGGAATTGATCATCCAACAGTATGTTGGAACTTTTTACATCTCTATGAACTATTAACGGTTTGCAGCCAATATGTAAATACTCCAACCCTGTCTCAAGAATCCATTGTTGTTAATTAATCAAAATATTTCAGGAAAAAAATAAGAATGGTGATGTCTAAATCTCTAAAGGAGTGATAAACAAACCTAGTGCTGCATCAATAGCTATGTTTAGTCTATCTACCCAGCTCATAGTGGAGCTACCTGCATGTAATAACAAAGCTAGTAATGAATCTCAAATAGTCTTAGGATGTTACCAGCACAAATATAAATGTGTTACCTGACAAATGTTGTTTCAAATCACCATTGGCCATGTATTGGTAGATGAGAGCCAAATGGTCTTTTTCATCGCAATATCCAACAAGGCTTACTAGATTTGTGTGGTAAACCCTTAGAAGAAGTTCTACCTATCAAAACATAAACATATGTACCTTACTTGACCTTACAAAAATGGATTATAGTGTTCTCTTTTCAAAAAGAAAAACTAATAATGGTGCCAAAAAAACCTCTGTTTTGAACTCTTTATAGCCTTGTGCTGATGATGGAGAGAGTAGCTTAACCGCTACTTCTTCGTTACCATTTATATAACCATGATAGACCATCCCAAATCCACCTTTACCAAGAACTCTTTCCATATTATTTGTCATTGCAAGAACTTCGGTGTATGTATATATCTTCTCTTTTTGATTTCTATTGATGGTTGGCTTGGTGAAAAACCTATAATAATAAGCTAACAATTAGAAACAATGATCACATTCTCATAATACTGATGTGTATGGTTTGATGACTTTGTTCCATATACCTTTTCCTATTGATGGGCCTCTCTTCATACAAACAAAAAGAAGAGTGATCACTGATATTATAACACCCAAAGAAGCGAGTGATGCTATTACTGGTAACATGGTTCTCTTCTTCTTTTTGTTGCATGAACTGGAAGAACAAAGGTTTGGATTTCCTTGAATGCTATTGTTTTAAACAGGCTGATTAAGTGTTAATGAAGAAATTATACAAATTAAGACATGTGCTTTATATAAACATCAGGAATTGGTGACAAGAAAATCTTACTTCAACGTCAAACCTTTTTTCACTTTGTCAAGAAGAGCTTGCGGGACTGAACCACTAAGATTGTTCCCACTTAAGTTTCTGTAGCAGAAGATTGACCCAAACAAATGCTAGAAACATCAATAGATATGGACATTGTATTGGCACATTTGTTCATATTGTTGACAGAGTAACTTACATGACTAACAATGATTTCATTTTGGCTAGGAACTCAGGTACTCCTCCAGTCAAATTATTATTTGACAAGTCCCTATCATTAGAAAAAATTGAGTCAACAAAGTGTTGTTATTAACGAAGAAAAAACAAGAGTATTCATGTAGAAACTACGTACATACTTACAATTTTTTAAGCTGGGTAAGATTTTGGATCTCAGGAACTATGATTCCAGTGATTTCACTTGAGGACAAGTCTCTAGTATGATAAATCATAATCACATTTAAAAGTGTAAGATTGTAAGAAACACATGCAGAGCTTAACAAGGATAATGTATTATGAATGATCATCACACGTACAAGGAAAGAATTCTTGGTGGTGTAGAAATATTAGTGTACTCGCAGGTAAGACCATCCCACAAGAATTGTTGAGGAACACATGGATCTCCTTGCCAACTAATTCTACTCAATCCATAGCTTGTTTCTATACTCTTGATAGCAACAACTAACAGAACAGTGAAGATAAACTACTTAATAAGTATATACGAAAGCATATATATACTCACAAATTTCACATACCGTCATCTGTATTAGTTTCTGACTGTGGAAACTCAACTACTACGAAAGCCTCAATAGCATTAAGGAGTGGAGGAAGAGTTGAGTTTAGAGTTCTTATAAGTTGCAAATGACATGCCCCGCCGTCACATTTAACTGGTGATGTGTTGTATAAAGTATTTACTAGCAACTCCTCGAGACTAACAGGTCCATAACTAACATTTGGACCTGCGGTAATGTTAAATTCCCTGGTATCATTGTCCCTTAAGGATTGGATCTCAGCACCGTGCAGGTATGCATAAAACAAGTCGCTAGGTGTTTCCACGTTCCAAGAAATGGTCAATGGTAAACTCACATTTGCTGGCGTGGCTGCCGTAACCAATACATCTTCTGGTATGTCATAATCGTCATCAGAGGTGTTGATTGAGAGACTTGTTCTTAGTAGTTTCCATTCCGACATGAAAAATGGAGACCAAAGACGATCATGGACATCTAGTGGGTACCTAAAGAGAGATCATATTAGGCGTTAAGTGTATAGTAAACAAACGCTAATTAATAAGAAATCATCTTAACAAAGCAAAACATGATTGAGTCAAATACCCGTTTTAGAGTTTGTATAATGACTAAATATCCATAACTTTTTAGACCCATATTTATACAGATTCAAAATTAGATATTCTTTTTTTTTTATAAAAATATTTTCCCTAATCTTAAAATATATACAATACTGTATAATTTTATTAACAAATGTGACTTTTTACAGATGCATTTAGATATAAGTTACTAATATCAACGAACATGTTAGGTAGGCAAGTTAATTTGACTTACCGGACGATGTCTCTAGAGTCGGTCAAATAGACTCGGAACCGATTCTTCAGAGAACCAGATTGAGGAATGTAAATATCATTTCTCAATGGTCGTAGCTCTAAAGCTGATATCACCGGCGTTGTGGTTCCTGTCTTAACAAGGCAGACTTGTAATGAAGTTGACCTCGATATGTGAATGAGTTCCTCTCTTGTACCGTTGACTTTTCTTTGCAAATCGACCGTGGTCCAAATATTCGGACCAAGATAAAGGTCAAACTTTGGTGGTGTATCAAGATTATCATAGTTTCCATAAGTAAACATGGCTACGATCAAATAGTTTGTGTCTTGTACGACGCTAAGAGTATAGCAGTTACGCACTCCATCCGGAAAGTATCTCAACACCGTGTATGGCCTTATATAGTCTAGTCCTGGAACATTTTGAATCCTGCCGCTTTTTCCGGTTTTGATGAAATCGGAGTCTGATGTGAAAGTTAATTTTGTTGTTGGTTCGGTATAAGGAGACTCATTGGCTTCTAGTCCGCAATCTAAGTTGATGAATCCTGGTCAGAAGAACAAGAAATAATTAACTTGTGAAAATGTTAATTAAGCATGTCTAGAAAGGCATGAAACAAAAAAAGGTGTGTACCTTGTTGATCTTGTGCTTGGAGAAAATTGAAAATGCAAAAAGACAGTATTAAGAATGACAGGAAAAGTCTACGGAGGCTTTTCATTTTTTCTTATTTCTATCCAAGAAAGACAAGATTATCAACTAGCAAAGTGCATATATGATATGCCAAATCAAACACTTTGGATTAGAAAATGGATGAATAATTGAGTAATTAAATTAAATTTCTATAGCTGGTGAGGACTGGTCATAATTATAGGTAAATGTCAACGTGCACATAACAATAACAATAAGGCACGTCCGGTGTTGGACTGATCGTCTGACCACAGTCGAAATATTTTTTTTATCAACTAGTTACCGTGATATTAATTTCTTTAAGCTATTTTCAATTCAAAGTTTGAGGTTTTTGTAGGTTAAGAAGAAGAATGTACAAAGTAAGTTAGACAAAATATGAATGTTTTCGCAGCAGGGCAGAGATGTTTTGTTATTGACTTTTTGATTATGAAATTACAGAGAGGTAGGGGAGAAAAGGAAGAGTGAAACTAACTCATCATCGTCATCACAAGGTCTGCCGCTTAGTGATATGGCCGTGAGATTAAAAAGTAAGCATTAGCTCCTCTTGTTCATTCACCAAACAATCATGCCTTGTGTATCTAACAATGTTTACTTTTAATAAAAATTGTAGAGAAACAGGCGACAGAACCCACTAAGACACAGTTCCCACCCAACAGCTTCCTACGATGATAAATGTTATCATCATCTCTACCAACAAGCATAACATACACGTTCTTCTGAGTTCAGATTTAAGCTTTCGTCTATAAAGCTCCTTGTCTTTTTTTTTACTGAGATTTATGTACAGGGCCGGCTGAAGACTAGGGGCAAGCAGTGCACCCGTCCAGGGCCCATTGCAGGAGGGGGCCCATAATTTTTATTTTTAACTTACTAGTATAGGTTTTTTTTTTTTACTATAAACCTAAGGTTTTCGTAAAACGAAATTAATAAATACGAAATTTATAAATCTAATTTTTATGGAAAAAAAATCTTATTTATGTTAATCTGTATAATTTTTTACCAAATTATAATTAACTAATAAAATATTATAATTAATAGTTATCGTTAATGTGAGTTTATTTAGGCATATGAGTATATTCATTAAGGCGTCTTCTTCTCTTCTGAAAAGACTGTTCATATTTCCCCTGCATATTTGATATTTCCAGCGACGATCAGTTCTGGTGAGTGGTGACGATACAACTTTAAAAGATTTCAAGATCGTTGGTTTTTCCTGGATTCTTCACTTTCTCTTTCAGCTTCATCAATTCACTTTTTGCTTCTAAAATCCAGGTGTAGTTTTCCTTTTACTTAACTTTTTGCTTGCATCATGAATGGAACTAATTCTGGATGTCAAAAGAGGAAGAAAAAAGACTTCGTGAATTGTTTATTGAATCACAAAGAGGTTATTTAGATAAATTTGTGATAAAAAAAAATGCTGATGAAAATTTGAAATCTGATTGTGTGGATAATATTCATGAATCAAATGATCATTTTGGTGATGGGAATAGTCATTTGAGTGAGCATGATAATGTGATTAATGCATCTAATGTTGAAAGTCCGAATTTTTGTGAAGAACCAAGTTCTTATCTTGATGTTTATGATCCTAGGTCTTGGGAAAATCTTGACAACAAAATGAGAGATGTGCTAATTGAAAAAAGGCCTAAAAGAGAAATGAATCTTGTGTTTCCTTTAGATAAGTATTCTAGACATTTCTCATATAGTTATTATTCTCGAAAGTTGAGTAATGGAGAAACTAGTGATAGAAATTGGTTGGTTTACTCAAAACATGTGGACAAAGTCTATTGCTTTTGTTGCAAATTGTTTAAATCCATTGGCTGCTCAAATATGCTAGCAAAAGATGGATTTAAAGATTGGAAGCATCTTAGTGAGAGAAGTATAGAACACATGATTAATATGAAAACTTGGAATGAACCAAAAGTTAGATTAGAAAAAGATCTAACAATTGATAGAGAACTCCAAAAAGAAATTGCTAGAGAAAAAGAACGTTGGATGACAGCGAATTCAAGACGGTGCTTGAATGCGTCGAGGGAACCTTCACGACAAAGTCGAACAGCGGAAGAATAGTCACATAGTGTGACGTTAAGGTCCAGGCCTCATCAACGAGAAAAATCGAAGTAGTCTCGTTTGCATCTTCAGGTCCCGTGGAGACCGCTACGCAAGATAACAAAACGTAGAGGAACTGAAGCAGACGCTGAGCAACGAGACCGAGGGAACTCCTCTTTCTATGGAAAGAAGATATGGTGGTAACTTTAGAGAAAACCCTAAGACTCTCCCAGGCACGGTGCTCGAGACACAAACCAGATCTATTTACCTCGGCGCCGGCAGCGGCGCATCTCGCCGGCGCTGGGCCTTCTCGACAAAGCTACTCCTCTCCTTCACTTTTGTGGTCCTGTTTCACAGTTCTATGTATTGTTTATTTGCTCATGTTATTTGGATAGTGGGAGGAAGGAGAACTCGACAGACGTTACGACGAAGACGAGGACTCTTTGTTGTGCTTCTTCCGGTGGTCCTTTCCTTCCGACTAATCTTTACTCCAGCGATGAGTCGAGAGGATTCTCTCGCCACCGCAATGCTTCGGTCTTCGGATTCAAAGGCCGGCGTATCTCCTTCTATTCGCCGTCAGACAAGTCACAATGTGCACTATGTCCAAGCCATTCAATTGTTATCGGAGCATCGATATCAAACGACGAACTCAAGCCCCTCGTGTCCGGTGAGACTTGATTCCCACAAACCACCGCGGGTTGCTCCTATTCTTCAAACCGGCGTCAGATCTAGAAGCTTCACGGGTACAGATCCGAAGTTCTTCGGTATCCTTTCATTTCCTACATGCCGTAAAGTGATGCTCTTCTCCCTCCCGTCGATTCTCCTAGACGGCGGTTCGTTTCCGCTCTGGCGAAGCTCTACCGGCGACCTCTTTCATGGTGCCGACGAACGGCCCAAATCCTTTGCAATCCGGCCCATGCTGACATCACTTATCGAGGTGATATGTTTTTATATTTGGGCTTGGCCCATCTGTAGATTTGAACTTGTTAGCCCAATAATTTACCTGCAAGGACCCAAATCTGTAGAAGAAAATTTGATTCGACATGTTATGTCGTTTGGTGATTGGGTCAGTTACGCAGAGAATTCCGGTGGATTTACGGGATTCCCTCTTCCGCGTAGTACAAGCTTATACCTTTCCTGTTGGAAAAAGTTACCAGAGGGTTTACCGGGCTCGGTCCTCATTCGATCATTCTTCTCCTTTGAGGAGAAACTGTTACCACCATATCTTATTTTAAACATTATCTACATATAAATTTTAGAGGGTAAAAAAAAATATTTTTCGCCTTAGGACCCGTAACAATATTGAGCCGGCCGTGACCACATATCATCAACATGCCTACATCAGATTCGATACCAACAAAATGCTAAATCAAATTACGTAAAAGTTGTATACAAATCTCACAGTTCCTAACAACTAAACCGGTTACACAGTAAGAACTCACCGGAGATCGAAAACCGGGGTGCAAATGACGGCGACGATCACAGCCACATAGAAATGGAAACCACCCTCGGCGTTTCTCAAAGGTAAAGGTATATTTAGGGCCCAATACAAACTTTTGGTGATAATGAGCCCTCTACAGGCCCAATAAGGTCAGTAGTTGGAAGGAAATGAAAGTTGTGTTTGAACCATATGCTCTCTAGTATCTCAAATTCAATTTCATTCTCTACATTGGGTTGTGGATAACCATAACTGTAATGGTCAATGAACTATGCTCTGAGTTTGTAACCTGACTCAAAACACTCGTCGAGCTACTACTCTAGAGAATAACCATATTGTTCAACTATTAGATTAAAAACGCATAACTACAATCTACGATGAGATTGAAACATTCATCTTTCCATTACAGACTTTGTCCTGGAAAACCCCATGTTGACGAACCAAAATGAGATCCAAGTCGCAACCATTTTTATCTATCCAAATGGTATCGTTTCGAAATTTTAAAATAACCAACGACGCTGACTTTGATTTAAGCAACAAAGTGAATATTTCAGCTAAAACTAGAGTGTCTTAAAT
>NC_027755.1:40120302-40158523 GCF_000695525.1 Brassica oleracea var. oleracea
CGGATACCTGCTGTTCTGCAGTCTGCAATGGCTTGACGCACCTCTTTTCTCGGAGGATCCTTCAAAAAACATTGAAAAAGTTAGAGCATGAATCAATGACCAAAGAAGAAACAAGAAGGAACTAAAACTCACCCTTAGACCAACAAATCCAACAAATGTTAGATTGGACTCAATAGAAGAATAATTGGATGGGTTGAGGAGTTGCTGGTGAGCAGGATGGTCTTCGCTGCCATCATAAGTAGCGAAGTCTGATGGAACATCAGAGTAGGCGAATCCGAGACACCTTAATGCACTCATGGACATATCATGTAGGCTTTGTAGAATAAGGTCCCTTGAGTACTGGTCAAGCTCTTGAGTTGAACCATCAAGTAACTGAATATGCGTACTCCTTTCCAATACATTCTCAACGGCACCCTGCACAAAAAAATCAAAACCGGTCTCTTAGTAGCTGAAGACAAAGGATTCTTTCAACTAAAGCACAAGCCACATAGAATGATAGAACAGACCTTGACCAGTAACAGTTTCGTTCCTGAGCTGGAATCCACCATAACTCCCATTGATTTCCTGTCTCGGTCGAACTCAAGAGTGGCAATCCGTTGCTCTAGTTCACTCCATAACCGACAACAACCTTCAGTAATGTAAATAAAAGGTTATATACAGGAGTTTCTTGTATCTGAAAAACTGTGGAAAACATGAGAAACAAATATAACTAAATAGACATACGTAAGACATCACCATTAGCCAAAGATGAGGCTTTATTAGCTCCTTCTGGGAACCCCATTTTCTCAACCAAAACCTGCTCAAGGAAACAAACGCCAATTAGATTAACACTTGACAGCCTTTGAAGCTTGAAATCAAAGAGCAGAAGAAGTATACTTAGTAGACTGTTATACCTTCAAAGCTGCCTCAGTAGGCATGCCCCTAGCAACAAACTGATTCTCAGATTGCTCAACATTCGCATCATTACAAATAGCAGCAATTTTGGCAATCATCTGAAGATTTGTATCCATCCTACCCACAGGCCAATCTTCAATCTTCCCATCTCGAGGATCAAAAGAAGTCCCCTCAACATTAAAAGACCGAAGAGTCCCAACTCTAGAACCCATAGCAACAAGCTTCGAAACAGCCATCTGATTAGTCGTCAAAGTCCCAGTTTTATCAGAGCATATCACAGTTGTGCAGCCAAGTGTCTCCAGAGCCAAACAAGTCGTAATAACAGCTGGAAGACCTTCCGGAATCGCAGCAACGGCCAACGCAACAGCGATCTCGAAGTAGTACGTGCACTTCTCGAAGGAGAACTTAAAGTTTCTCGGCCAGCCATCAACAGACTCCCAGGAGAGAAAGTATTTCACGTTAATGAGCCAAACCAACGCGCAGATTAAACCAATGATCATCGTCAGCGCTTCTCCGAACTCGTTGAGCTTCTTCTTCAGAGGAGTGTCTTCCTCGTGCTGCGAAGCTTCTTGAATCTGCGAATGCACCCTCCCGATCTCGGTACTCATCCCAGTGTTAGTAACCAAACAAACACAGCTCCCGTTAACAACCGTCGTCCCTGCAAACACCATACATTTCTTCCCCTGGATATCAGCGTTCTCCTCCACAGGCTTTGTAGTCTTACTCACCGCCTCGCTCTCTCCCGTCAAAGACCCCTGCTCAACTCTCAGCGTGGAGCTGATCAACCTCACCACACGCATATCGGCGGGGACCTTATCACCCACCCTGAGCTCCACAACGTCGCCAGGAACAAGCTCCTTAGCAGGCAAGCTAGACATTTTCACCCCGTCGCGCGTCACGGTCGCCTGCTGAGACTGAATCTCCTTCAGAGCCTCCAAGGCCTTCTCGGCGTTGGTCTCTTGCCAGATCCCAACGACTGCGTTCACGATCAAGATCAGGAAGATCACGAGCGGTTCAACAAAAGCAGTGATCGCCATCTCACCGCCTTCGTCGCCATCGACAAAGGCTAACACGAAGGAGATAACAGCCGCCGCCAAGAGAATGCGAACTAAAGTGTCGTTGAACTGCTCCAGAATCAATTTAAAGAGCGATGTCCCCTCAGGCTTCTCTAACTCGTTCAAACCGTAGATCTGATGACGTTTCGCCACGTCATCGGTGGTTAGCCCTTTCTCAGCACTGACGCCGAAGTGATCTTCGCATTCTCTAACGTCTTTGGCCCAAGGAGGGAATGGTTCGAAGTTTGACGATTCGGAGCCGTTGGTTTGCTTATTAGTCCCCAAATCATCGCCTCCTTTCCCCATTTAGATCGTTAACTGAAAATTCAACGATAAGGGAAAGAGACTACGAGATCGCGAAGCTCACCAGAACCCGGAGCAAAAGCAAACACTACTCCGTACTGTTTATTCGATGCGGAGATCGCACGCCTCTCTCTTCTTCTTCTATGGAGGCCTTCACAGTTGAACACGATCTTTTGGGGCCGAAAGTGTAAATTACGAATCTTTTTGGGGTGTTCTGTTAGTTTAAATAAGCTTTGCTTGGTGTAGTGTGTAGGTAGTATGAGAATATTTGCTTTTCAGGGAATGGGCTCTGCCACGCCGATCACATGGGGCTGGGCTCTGCCACGCCGATTTTGACACGTGGGGAGGTGTTATTGGTTGAAGGAAGTAAACGAGTTGCTTTTTCAAATTGGAATGAAGTGTAAATTATGAATCTTTTGGGGGTGTTCTGTTAATTTAAATAAGCTTTTCTTGGTGTAGTGTGTAGGTATACTCTTTGTATGAGAATATTTGCTTTTCAGGGAATGGGCTCCGCCACGTTCGATCACATATAAGCTTTTGGGGGGTGTTCTGTTAATTATGAATCTTCTCTTTTTTGTTTCTATTGATGATTGGCTTGATGACAAACCTATAGCAATAATCTAAAAATTAGAAACAATGATCACACTCTCATAACAATATATCATCACACTCTGATGTTTATGGTTTGATGACGTTGTTACGCATACCTTTTCCTATTGATGGGCCTTCTCTTCATACAAACAAAGAGTGATCACTGATATTATAACACCCAAAGAAGCGAATGATGCTATCACTGGTAACATGGTTCTATTCTTCTTTTTGTTGTTGTAAACAGGCTAATTAAGCGTTAGTGAATACATAACACAAAGAAAGACATGTGTTTTATATATAAACGTCAATAATTGATGACAAAAAAATCTTACTTTAATGTCAACCCTTTCTTCACTTTATCAAGAATAGTTTGAGGGACTCAACCACTAAGATTGTTCCCACTTAAGTTTCTGTAGCAGTACAAATGATATAAACATCAATACATTGGGACACTGTTTTGACACATGTGTTCATAGTTGACCAAGTAACTTACATGACTAACAATGATTTTCATTTTGGCTAGAAACTCAGGTATGCCTCCTGTAATAAGTATGTATATGAAAGCATATGTATACTGGCAATTATCATTGGCATACCATCAGTTTCATCAGTTTCGGACTGCGGAAACTCAAGTACGGTAAAAGCTTCAATAGCATTAAGGAGTGGAGGAAGAGTTGAATTTGGAGTTCTTAGCATTTGCAGATGGCAAGTCCCTCCTTCGCAGGTGATGTGTTGAATAGATTATATACTTCTGACTCCTCAGGACTAATTAATAGGTCCATAGCTAACATTTTGACCTCCACTAATGTTGAATTCCCTGGTTTCGTTATCTCTTAAGGATTGGATCTCGATGACGTAGAGGTACGCATAAACTAAGTCGTTGGTTGTTTCCACATTCCAAGAAATGGTCAGTGGTGAACTCACACATTCGCAGGTGTGACTGCCGTAACCAATATATCTTCTGGTATGTCATATTCGTTATCTGAGGTGTTGATAGAGAGACTCCTTCTTAGCAATCTCCATTCCGGTACGAAGAATGGAGACCAAAGACGATCATGGACATCTTCAGGGTACCTGAAGAGATCATATGCAACAAAGTATTTACATATTGTTGTGAACAAATGTGAATAAGCACCAAAAAGCAAAACACTTAGAGAACACGAGACAAATATCTGTTCAGAGTTTATATATTGATTATGTGAATGATTACTTACAATCTCTTAAACCCATATTTATATAACCTCAAATCCCATTCCTCTACTAAAAACGGTTTTCCTAATAAAATGTTCTTTTAATGGTGCACCGAGATTTAAGTTACCTCTAGAATCAACATTTATCAACCAACAGGCAAGTTACTTTTACTTACCTGATAATGTCTTTAGAATCGGTTAAATAGACAGGGAACAAGTTCCTCAAAGAACCAGACTGAGGAATGTAAGTATCATTTCTCAATGGTCGTAGCTCTAAAGCTGATATCACCGGCGTACCGTCTTAGCAAGACAAACTTGTAAAGAAGTCGACCTTGCTACGTGAATGAGTTCCTCTCTTGTACAGTTGACTTTTCTTTGCAAATCGACCGTGGTCCAAATATTCGGACCAAGATAAAGGTCAAACTTTGGTGGTGTATCAAGATTATCATAGTTTCCATAAGTAAACATGGCTACAATCAAATAGTTTGTGTCTTGTACGACGCTAAGAGTATAGCAGTTCCGTACTCCATCGGGAAAGTATCTCAACACCGTGTATGGCTTTATATACTCTAGTCCCGGAACATTTTGAATCCTACCGCTTTTTCCGGTTTTGATGAAATCAGCGTCTGATGTGAATATTAACTTTGTTGTTGGTTCTGTATATGGAGACTCGTTGGCTTGTAATCCGCAATCTAAGTTGATGAATCCTGGTCAGAAGAACAAGAAATAATTAACTTGTGAAAATGTTAATTAAGCATGTCTAGAAAGGCATGAAACAAAAAAAGGTGTGTACCTTGTTGATCTTGTGCTTGGAGAAAATTGAAAATGCAAAAAGACGGTACTAAGCTGATGCCATCTTAGGAACTACATGGTCACTACCACATCCAAGATCCCAGCAGGAAGTTGATTTACATGTTTTTTTAACTACTATAACACTTCCTTTACCCCCTGATGTTCATGATATACTTGATTGGGTTGCTGGTGATTCTCCTCTGCGTGATTTCAGGTCATCAAGCACGTGGGAGGTGCTGCGACCGAGACAGGAAAAGAAGGATTGGGTAGATGTGGTATGGTTCAAGGGAGCTATACCAAAGCTAGGTTTCACCATGTGGGTGGCGAATTACGACAGGCTCCCAACTAGAGCTAGACTTGCAGGGTGGGGAATGCTTATTTCTCCTAAATGTGGCTTATGTTCAAGGTGTGATGAAACCAGAGACCATCTCATGTTGACATGCGAGTACAGTCATGAAGTTTGGAAGGAGGTGCTGCTAAGATGCCAGTCGCCTTCAACATTGCTCACCAACTGGTCTGAGCTTCTGTCATGGATCCGATCGTCGCCGGGCAAGAAGCTGACTCTCCTCCGGAAGCTGGCTTCACAAACTACAGTCTTCCATCTTTGGAAACAAAGAAACAACCTAATGCATAACCAGATTTCGATCTCTCCTGAATCTGTCTTTTATGCCATTGACAAGGACTTGAGGAACATTATATCAGCAAGTAGAAGAAGTAGAAAACTGGCTGAGATAATGTTCCTTGTAGGTTGCAATCTCAATGATCCATCTTGTTTTTTATCTCTTTTTGGCCAAGATGGCTCAAACATAAGATCTTTTTTGTAAAATCTTCTTTTCATTATATGATATTTACATTTTAGCAAAAAAAAGAACGACAGGAAAAGTCTACGGAAAAACAAGATCATCAACTACCAAAGTGCATATATGATATGCCAAATTAAAAATTTTGGAAAATGGATGAATAATTAAGTAATTAAATTAAATTTCTATAGCTGGTTGAGGACTGGTCATAATTATAGGTAATCAACGTGCACATACCAATAACAATAAGGCACGTCCGGTGTTGGACTGTCGTCTGACCAAAGTCGATTTTTTTTTTTTTTATCAACTAGCTACAGTGATCTTCTCGTAAGACTTTCTGTTTGTTTTTTTTTTCAAGTGGAGTTATAATAAAGTCTTACAACTGTGATGAAAAGTAGTATCCGATATACAGTCCTACTTTCTTCATATATTACTCACTAATTAGTTGGCTCTGGGTTTTTTTATTGAGGCAGTAAGGCACAGAGATTGATTCATGTGTCTACTAGCTAGAGTTTCATGATTGCTAAATGAGACCAATTAGTGTTATTAAATAGTTTAGTTTTGATCTTGGTGAAGCGCAACAAGCATTAGCAAATTTGTTTTGGAGAATTCTCACTGCATAACAAGCACAACGCTTGCTTTCTTTGATGCTGCAAAATAAACTCTTAACATATTTAGTCAAAGGGAAGATGAAACTATCACATAATTTTGACCTTCCAGAAAGACAAACGCATACAGAAAATACTGTTAAACGGTTACACACATTACACAAGGACACACGAAGCCACCACTAAACTACCCATTTTCTACAAACCCCTGAAATAAAATGAAAAAGTCAAAGAAAGAAAAAAAAAATGAAAAAGTGATATCCACGTACGTACCTAAGGAGGCAATATCAGTGTACTTATCACTTAATGCATAAACATTAATTTCTATCTGGAACTTGGTACAATCGGTAGCCATTTGAGTGTATATAGTAAAGGTGTCTTCAGCTGCCCTTAAAGCATATTCTTTGTCAGTTTCATATTCATTTTGCCAAATTGATTAGGGAGAGAGAGAACTCATAGTGATCACCATCTCTACTAAATTTGTCTTTACATCAAATTTATACATAAGTTTCTTTTTTTTTTTTTTTTTTTTAATTTTTAAAGAATTCAGGGTTTCCCCAAATTTATACATAAGTTTCTATCATCTGTCAAGTAATAAAATCTTCCCTTAAACACACTTGAAAAATACGAGAGGGGGAAAACCTCTATATTAGCTAGATAGATTAGGAGTTGACCAAGTGTGATCCACAAGTATCAAGCAAATGAAACACACAATCTCTAACGATCAAATGACTGGAGGTGATGTTCTGTTTGTTTCCACATTATGAATCTACACCTAATATTCTCTTATCAACCAAAAAAATATAGAAGTTTCCCCCAAAAACATTTAAAAAAAAAAAATCAGGAGAAGAAAAAGAAGACTTTAAAACAAGTTTAGCTAAACACATTGCAAAGAGACGATTTAAAACAAGCTCAAAAGGCTAGATAATGATTTTATACCTTTGGAAATAATGCGCTATGGAGTGTGTATAAAATCACGTGTCTCTAGTTTTCTTGTGCCGCATGATATGACATATCGCAGGACAGAGCACTTAACAAGTAAACCTGCAACAACAGAATGTGACCATTATTAGTCAATACGCTGACACAAAACTAGTACGAGCGAGAGACCACACTCGGTTAAGACACAAAACTAGATTTAAAAGTTAGAAACTAAAGCAATCCATCAATAAAGACACATTAAACGAGAGAGAGAGAGAGAGAGAGAGAGAGAGAGAGAGAGAGCTCACTTGCAATGAATGTTTGGGACAAGAGAAGTAACCTGAACTTCCTCCACGGCTGCTGTGCCCTAAGCGCTTCGTCGGCGGGAGAGTGGTGGTCAAGAACGACATCGGAGAAGGAGAAACCCATCACAAAGATCGAAATTCCCAAAGCCATGATGGATCAGTGAGAGAGAGATAGAGAGAGAGAACTTTTTTTTATGGCTGGAATAGATTGATCCGATGAGATATTTATAGATCGAATAAAATCATCGAAACGGCTCTTTTTTTTAACGGCTCTTTTTGTAACTTGAAATCACTTATTTTCCTCTTTTTTTTTAAACAATTCCTTTTTAATTTTCTGGTTTTTGTGGTGTGACACGTGGGCTGTAATGCAAGGCTCATTAGTCGTATCATAGCGCACGCGCCGATAATTTCGCATTATAAACCTAAAGAAACTAAACTTCAAAAAGGTTGGGCCAGGCCTTAATTAAACTCATCAGTACCCACTATGCAAAACGTCGACGTATTAGTCTCGCCAGTTACAGTCGTGCTCAAATCTTCTTAATTAAACTTATCTGTAACCTACTGATGCATCAAACCACCGTGCATCGGTTGCATGTGATCAAAAAATTAAATATTTTCCGATATTTAGAAAAGAGCTATTATATCTTTTGATACTTGCATGGCTTTTGTGAATATTAACAGTTTTGACGAATTCTCACAGCATAATAAGCAAAAAGGCTTTTAGAGTTCAGATATATTCTAGAAAGGCATAAGGCAAACAGACAAATATTACTAAAGGTCACACACATCACTCAAGTCCAACGAAATTACAAGCATGATTAGAGAGGAGGTCGTGAAGGAGTTTGAAAAGGTTTTTTTAACCTGCGAATCCATCGCATTTAGAAACACAGATCCAATCCTAATAATAATATTCGTACGGGTCAAAGTCAGAATTGTCACTAGCATATTCTGAGAGGTCATCATAGTAGAACTCATCTTCCGACAGTATATCAACATCAGATAAACCATAAGGGTCGCCATCGTCGGATGAAGACACGTCGTTAACCGTTGCATCGAACGGGTAATCATGAACCGAGTCGTTAGGGCGTCTCACAACTCTGACCCTCTCGAGACACCGCTTCTCCAGATCCCCAACAAGGTCAACGTTGAAACACTGGCGCAGATCAAGGTGTTCGAGGTTAGGACAACCGTCGAGAATGGCGTTTAAACCAGCGTCTGTTAACCTGTCCCCGAAGAGCTGGAGGTGGCGAAGTCCTGGCATTGTTTCAGCGATTGCTAGAGCGACGTCATCACACTCGTCTCGAGGACGCCTGTAACCGACGCAGTTTTTCTTCAAGGTCTTGAGGTTTGGACAAGACTGGCCTATGACTTTCAGAGACTCTTCTGATAATGAGCAGTATGAGACCTCGAGTTCTTCAAGCAATGGAAGCTTGGCAACTGCTTCTATAAGTCCCTCGCTTGTTATTTCATGGCACTGTGCAACTTTAAGGCTTCTCAGGTTACTTGAACTGCAAATAGTCAAGTGTAAAAATTCAGAAACATAATCAAAGATAAGATGCAAAAAAAGAAAATGATTACAAAACATCTTCTCTAGCCTCTCAAATAACCTAAAGCTAACACATTTAAGCCTCACAATGTTAGAATCCTCTTCTCATAGCATCCTAATAACCTAAAGCTAACACATTTAGGCCTCACAATGTTAGAATCATCTTCTCATAGCATCCTGATAACCTAAAGCTAAAACATTTAGACCTCAGAAGCATAACAATATTAGAATCATCTTCTCCAAGAATCCTAATAACCTAAAGCTAACACATTTTGGCCGCAGAAGCATAACAATGTTAGAAAACATCTTCGTTTAGCATGCCAACAACCTAAAGCTAACACATTTAGGCCTCAGAAGCATAACAATGTCTTCTCCTAGAATCCCAACAACCTAAAGCTAACACATTTAGACCTCAGAAGCATAACACATTTAGAATCATCTTCTTTTAGCATACCAATAATCTAAAGCTAACACATTTAAGCCTAACAATGTTAAGACTCATCCTCTCCTGGCATCTCAATAACCTAAAGCTAACACATTTAGCCCTCTCAGAAGCATAACAATGTTAGAATCAACCATCAAGTGAATGTTTTTCTTTAAAACAACGATTGGGCTAAACCCATCTGAAATCAAAGCAAACCCATTTCTCTAAACAACGATTCAAAGAAACACAATTGACGAGATTCTGGAACCTATCGGCGACGTAGCTGAGGAGAGAATCAGAACCGAAGTGCCAGATATCGATCTCAACCAACTCGCCCTGGCTAAGATCAACTGCGTGACGGCACAATTTCTCGTAGTACATGTCCCCATGGTCTCCGAGGTTACGCATGTCGATTTTGCGCCACATCGATGGGTCTTTGCAGACGCGACGCCACGATCTGCACACTTTCTGAGCGGTTTCCACTATCTCGATCGCGCCGTGGCGGTGGAGAATCGATGACGTTAGCTCCGGCGGAAGCTCAGCCCAGTTTGGGTAGTAGTCTCCTTCCTTCATCGCCGTAGGAGACGGAGACGAAGACGAAGACGAAGACGAAGAAGCCATTTCAATGGATCAGAAATGTCGAAAGAGTGTGAAGCAGTTTTACTTACAATCTGGTTCTCGTGAATTCACTTTATCCACGAAACTGATTTGGGCCAAACCTCTTATATGTTGGGCCTAAGGCCTTAATTAAACTCGTCTGTACAAACTAAAACGCCGTTGCATGTGGATCAGGCCGCGGGAGTACGCGGAAGCAGGTGATTGCGATTTCAAATGTGTTTCGTATGACTAGCATACCGTTTGAAAAATTGTTGCATTGGCAGATTATTTTTGACTAGTTTATCCACATATGCTAAAATCAATTAATAACAAAACTATTTAATAGACAGAAAGCTTAATTACAAAAATGATAATTTTAAAACCTAATATAAGATAATAAATATAAAATTATATTTATAAATAATATTATTATAATAAATATAAAAATTATATTTATAAAATCACAGTATTAAACTTTTATATATATATATATATTAGTATTTATAAAAACTTATTTATAATTATTTATTTTTATATTTATATAATTAAAAAAAAAAATTACCCTCCTGCAACTACCTGCAACCGCAAACGCTAGCTATAACCAGCTTTTGATTTTGACAGATTTGAAGCGGTGTAAAGCGTTTTATAGCGTTTTGTGTGATTGTTGTAAAACGCCGACAACTGCTACTAACCGCAAAAATTGCATTTGCGGGTTGTAGCGGGAAACCAGTCAGAAGTGTAAGTTGATCAGGTCATACCTAATATAAACTACAATTGTTGTTACATTTCATATAGACATGTGGGCCAACTGATTAAGACATGGATATGTATAGGTTCAAATCTGCAATACTGAAATAGTATAATCGTTGTGCTACTACATTATTTAAAACTTGGTAAAACGTATGTTTTCAACCCAAAATAAACAAGAAATCGAAAGGTGGTAGAGATGTAAGGGGTACAAACAAGCATCATTGAGAATAATGAATGTTAAGAGATATCATTTGGAGATCAAGTCATACGCACATTATAGAACTCAAACGTGACCCTCTCAATTTCGAGTACTTTTCTTCAAGTACTAGTTCAATATTAGATAGTGTGAATCTCACAAAACCACAATATATTGTGAGATCAGATCGATCACATTATGTTGTTTTAGTACTAATCAGCAACATGTTTAATAATTCGTAGTGGTCAACTAATCAACTCCAACTATCAGGAATCTTTATTATCTCGCTGGACAAGTTTTGCATATCATTGTTATATTGTCAACTACATATGAGACTTTTGGACACAACTATTAAAATTTATATTTTTCTTTTGACGTTGCATCGAAACTTTAGAATAAAACGGAATTGATCAATTACACATTGACATATACATATTACATAAACTTTCTAAACCACGGTCAGAAGGAAGCGTTTCTCACAAAAACATCTAGTCTAATCAAAATTTGATCTATCAAAATGGGTAGCTAACAAAAAAAAAAAAAATGTAACATCCTGAATTGTGATATGTGAAAAGGCTTAATAGAATTGATTTGGCTACCTATGTCACCAAAGTTGATTTACTTTTTCCGGAGCACACCCTGAAAAAACTCCAGAATTAAGTGTGCTTGAACTGGAGTAATGGAAGGATGAGTGACCTATCGGGAAGTGATTCGCGATAGCGTGCGAGTGGGGCCAAAGCATGGGAAAAGGTCGGGTGGTGATTGCAGGGTCAGTAAACAATGATTATGAGCCTTGGAAAATTAACGGACCGACCGTCAGACAGGATGGAGCCCACGGGCCGAGAGAGCGGGCGTGGGTGGTCCATTAGCTGTGGGCGGCCGGGGTGTTATAAGTGGTATCAGAGCTGGTTAGCCATCTCAGTTCTGACCTGAGAGGCGTCTTGAGACTTGTCGTGGAGCGCAACGAGGACGTTGCGTTCTTTGAGAGGGGGTGAATTGTAACATCCCGAGTTGTGATATGTGAAAAGGCTTAAGAGAATTGATTTGACTACCTATGTCACCAAAGTTGACTTATCTTTTCCGGAGCACATCCTGAAAGAACTCCTGAGTTAAGCGTGCTTGAGCTGGAGTAATGGAAGGATGAGTGATCTATCGGGAAGTGATTCGCGATAGCGTGCGAGTGAGGCCAAAGCATGGGAAAATGTCGGGTGGTGATTGAGGGTCAGTAAACAATGATTCTGAGCCTTGGAAAATTAACGGAACGACCGTCAGACAAGATGGGGCCCACGGGCCGAGAGAGTGGATGTGGGTGGCCCATTAGCTGTGGGCGGTCGGGGTGTTATAAAAAAAGACATAATTTTCCAGAAACTATTTTAGAGCAACTTGCATCTACTACAAATACTCCATCCGTTCCTAAAAGATTCATGTTTTAGAATTTTCATATTTTTAATAAAATATATTAAAATTTACCTATAAATGCATAGTTTTTTGTAATTTTATATTTTATATATTTTTAAACCAATAAGATTTTAAGAAATGCAATAAATATTCTAGAACTTCACAATTTCTCATTATTAGTTGACAAAAATTATATTGAAAATCAGGGCCGGCCCAGAGATTTTGGGAGCTGTAGGCGATTTTTAAAAAAATTCAGCAAAAACTTTTTTTTTGGTAAATTTGGGGGACTAAAAATTTTTTCCTTAAGTTTTTTTCTATGTAATTTTTTCTAAAATTTTTGGGGATTTAAGGCCAATGTTTCTTTAGGCTTTGTTCAGAATCGGTCCTGTTGAAAATATAAAATATGTATCTTTTTTAAACAAATTTTTTCTGTGGAATATATGGATGTTTTACTGAGTATTATACTCCCTCTGTTCCATATTGTAGGTAGTTTTAGTTAAAAGCACTAATATTAAGAAATTATTGCTTTTGTAAAAAATATTATTTAATTAATAAATTCAACCTATTATAAAAAAACTAATATTATTTGATTGGTTACACAATATCCAATAAAGAGAAAGTGTGCATTGAAAAATGAAAACTACTTATATTGTGAAAGTAATATTTTTTTGCTAAAACTACTTATAATATAAATCAGAGGGAGTATAACACAAATGGATCACAGAAGTTTGGGAGAGATAAAGATGATTTAAACTACATTATCTACCACTTGCCATAACTTTTGTAGTAGTTTCTAGTATTAAAGTAACATGACAGTCACTACTACTTAAAAGAAAAGAAAGATATGGGCCCAAGCCTACGAATGATATTCTTAAAAAAAAGACAGGTCAAAAAAGTAGCCGACAAATATAAGTTTGGACTCGTCCTCGTACCAATCGCAAGACTTGTCGTGTCCCCCTCGCGTTTCCCGGTAAACTTCCTCTTTCGGCTCTTTCTCTCTCTCTCTCTTCTCTAAAACTCTCTCTCAAATTCTTGCTGTTGCTCTCTCGCATAGCAATATCCAATCACGCCTTTTGTTACCTCCTACTTGTAACTTGTCCCACTTCTCCATCTTCTTTGTCAGATGTAAGCATTTCTCACCTGCTTCGGATTCCGTTTGCCTAATCTATTTGTACTTCTTCTCTTTTATGTACTTTTTTTTTTTTTTTTTGAACTTACTTTGTGTTCTTTTCTTGAAGTGTTTTTTTTTTTGAATAGAGGAGGCGAGTTATTGATTGATGGAATCGAACTTCTCTGGAATGGTCAACGGTTACGAGTATTATTATGATGTGAGTTACTTACCAAACCAGACTCCTAATCTGGGATTTGGCGTTCCTTCCTCCAACGACTTCGATCTTCGCTTGGATCGTGTTCAACCTTCTATTTGGGTTCCATCAACACAACAAGATCAAGATCAAGATCAAGATCAAGACTCTCCTCCTCCAGGTGCTGATGAGATGGATTCAGAAAACACTCTTTTAAAATACGTAAACCAGCTCCTCATGGAAGAAGAGACTCTCGCTGAGAGCCAGTCTATGTCCTACGACTCTTTAGCTCTACGCCAAACCGAAGAGATGTTGCAGCAAGTCATCACCGACTCGCAAACTCAATCTCCTTATATTACTCCTCCCTATTCTATTAATAGTAGTAGTAGTAGTAGTAGTAGCAGCGGTGGTGGGGAGTATTTGAACAGTAATAGCGATTCTTGTGTCCGGTTCAAGACAAGAACTAACTCTGCTGAGGTTTTGTCGTTTCAAGGACCAAACATGTTGCGTAGATTCGGACAACCAGCGAATGAGAGTATGTTTGGTGATGCAAATTCAGTTATGCAATTTAGGAGAGGGCTAGAGGAAGCTAGCAAGTTTCTTCCTAACACCGATCAATGGATCTTTAACCAAGAGCGTGAGAGGAACGAAAAAGGTTATATGTCGAGAGTTAGGAAGCATCATCACCAGCTTGACGAAGACGATGATGAAGCTAGGAGGAGTAAGCAGTCTGCAGCGAATGTAGATGATGGTAAACTAACAGAGATGTTTGATAAGGTTTTGCTTCTTGATAACCAATTGGATCCACAGATTAATGATAACGTCTCAAGCAAGGCACCAGCTAGTAACAAAGAAAGAGACCAATCTGTTGATTTCCGCACGCTTCTTATTCTATGCGCACAATCCATCACCTTAGGGGATATGATCACATCTCATGATTTGCTGAGGCAGATAAGGAACCAGTCTTCGCCTCTCGGCGATGCCTCTCAGAGACTAGCTCATTTCTTCGCCAATGCACTCGAGGCGCGTCTCCAAGGAAGCAGCGGGGGTGTGATCCAGAGTTACTACGATGCCGTGAGCTCCAAGAAACGAACAGCTACGCAGATTCTCAAGTCTTACAAAACCTTCTTGTCCGCTTCTCCCTTCATGACCTTGATGTATCTCTACTCCAACAAGATGATTCTTGACGCTGCGAAAGACGCTTCGGTGCTTCATGTAATAGACTTTGGGATCCTCTACGGTTTCCAGTGGCCTATGTTTATACAGAGGATATCTGAGAGCAAGAATGGGCCGAGGAAGCTGAGGATAACCGGTGTGGAGCTTCCTCAAAACGGGTTTCGACCGACGGAGAAACTAGAGGATACGGGTCGGAGACTGAGAGAGTATTGCAAACGGTTTGGTGTTCCGTTTGAATACAATGCGATAGCGTCTAAGAACTGGGAGACAATCCGGTTGGAGGAGTTCAAGATCCGACCTAATGAAGTTCTAGCGGTTAACGCGGTGCTACGGTTCAAGAACCTGCGAGATGTGACTCCAGGGGAAGAGGATTGTCCGAGAGAGGGGTTCTTGAAACTGATCAGAGACATGAAACCTGACGTTTTCGTCAACTCCACGGTTAACGGATCTTTCAACGCTTCCTTCTTCACCACGCGGTTCAAAGAAGCCTTGTTTCATTACACAGCGGTTTTCGACATGTTTGGTTCGACACTGTCCCGGGAGAACCCGGAGAGGATGCATTTCGAGGAGGTGTTTTACGGGAGGGAAGTGATGAATGTGATTGCATGCGAAGGAGTTGATAGGGTGGAGAGACCGGAGACTTACAAGCAGTGGCAAGTGAGGATGATGAGGGCAGGGTTTAAGCAGAAGCCTGTGGAGGCAGAGCTTGTGGAGTCGTTTAGGGTAAAGATGAAGAAGTGGGGTTACCATAAAGACTTTGTTCTTGATGAAGATAGTAACTGGTTCTTGCAAGGTTGGAAAGGCCGCATCCTATACTCTTCTTCTTGTTGGGTCCCTTCTTAACATGTGTTACAATCAGATGTATTTCAACGAAATTTTGCAGTATCTTAAAACTAACTGCTTACATGATATGAATATGTTAATAAATTCAAATATTGACTAAAACCGGGATTCACAAAAATAAATAAAGAATTATTAATATTGCTAAATCTATACAAAATATAAAAATTTATATTTATTGAATAGAGAATAATGTATAAAGGTAAAATTAAGTAATTAAAATATAATTAAGAAATTTAGAAATGAACTTTATGAAAATTTTAGAAATTTAGAAATCATTTTTATATTTTAAGAAAACGTTCCTTTAATTAATTCTTTTAAATTAATATGTTTATGTACTAAATGTAAAACTGTAGGTTTAAATTCATTAATAATTGATGACAAAAAGTTACATATATTAATAATATCTAAAAACTGAACGACAATTTTATAAATTTATATAATGTACTATCAGATAATGAATAATATATTTCATAATTTTCACATAAATCAAATATAGAAATTATAAAAAAGATAGTGATGGTGTACGATTCAAACTCTAGTAATTATTAAAACAGAAGAGGGACTGAGGGAGGGAGTAGTTTTCTTGTCACGTTGTCACTTTATGCTTTTTAGGTGGCGTGATGTAAGCTGAGAGCGTTTGATAATGCAAAACACTGGACATATGTGAATTTGAAGGTAAAACAAAAATAAATCTCTCATTTGATCCCTAAGTCTGTAAATTAGCCAATTAGGTATGTGTTTCTTGTGCAAAGAAGTAACTATCTTTGTGTTTGATGTGATTGATAGGACAAATGGAAGATGCTGGTGCGCACAACAAGAATATCACTGCAACAAAGGAGAGGTGAGCCAGTTCTACAGGAGCTGGGGTTCTAATGGCTCATGCCTACTGGTCCCAGCAACAGGGAAAACAACAGTTGCTAGTGGGACCCAAAAGCTCGAGACCACTCTTGGTCTGTAGACTGGGACAGAATGTTATCTTCAAGGCGTGAAAGTGGACGTTAGTGAGATAAGCCTGGATTTTTTTCTTACATGTATATACTTTTTTGTTTGTGTGGTTATTTATTTGCTTTGTTATGTCATGTATTTGAAAATATTCATTGTGTTAGAGAAAAAAATGGTATATGGTGAAAGAAGATGATAGAGATGAAGATATGTGAAGTCTAATGTACTTGTCACAGTGCTTGGTTATAATAACAGCTTGATTCCTTCTTCTTCTTTGACTAAAGGCTTAATTAATTCATTTTCTTGCCTTGCAAGTTTTAGATCCTTGATGTGTTTATCTGAATAATTCACACAGAGTTTTCTTACAAGCTAGGATTCAATTTTATATCATGAAAACTTGTTTGGAGTTGAAACTTGAAAGAGATACTTTTTGCATGTGGATCAAGTAAAATAAGTTGATCAGGTCATTAATATTTTTTTAGTTCACTTATTTTTTTGTCAGCGATCAGGTCATAGGTTAGAAACTATAATTATTTTGTATATTTCATTATTTGATATAGACATGTGGACAAGACATGGACATGTATGTAGGTCAAACCTGGTAATAGTATAATAGTGGTGCTACTATATGGGTTAAAACTCTGTAGAACGTCTGTTTTTAACTCAAATGAAACAAACAAAAAAGGTGGTAGAGATGAAATGGGTACATGCATGATGCAAGCATCACTGAAAATGTTGAATGCGAAGGGAGATTATTATTAACAATGAAAAGCAAGCATCATTGAGAATAATGAAAGTCATGAAGGGAGATCATTTGGAGATCAACTAAGCTCTCCCATACTAGCTCACATTATAGAACTCAAACGTGACACCCACTCAATTTCGATAGGGTATTTTCTTCAAGTACTCGTCAATATTAGATAGTGAGAATCTTACAAAATCAGAATATATTATGTCAGAATGACGTTGTGAGATCAGATCTGGAGCGGTTCCTGACAGTTTTCTGTGCTTTTACTAAATGTCGTGGGTCTATATTTTCCAGTCACGTTGTCACTTTATGGTTTTTTTTTTCGTTTGTTTGTAAATATAAATAGTACTTATCATGAATATTTTTAAATAATTCGTAATGGTCAAATAATCAACACCACCTATCAGGTTTCTTTATTAATCTTGCTCCCTAAGTTTTGCAGATCAAACTTGTTTTTGTCAACTACGTATGATACTTTTAGATACAATAATTAAATTAATATCATCTTATTGATTTGACTTTCATCAAAATGAAATTAAAACATAATTGGTCAAAGTACATCTCTACATAGTACATACAATCTAGAAACTATTTAACATATTGATCACAAGAGTTAATGGGATGAAATTTAGAGATGATACAGAATTATTTTCTCAACACCACTTGTCATAAAAGATGATAAACTTTTTGTATTAAATTAACATGACAGTCACTACTACTACCAAAAGAAGAAAAAGAGAGAGAGAGAAATGGGCCCAGGCCCACGTAAAACGCAATTAAAAGACAGGTCAAAAGGAGCCGACAAAAAGAGTTTTGACTTTTGACTCATCATCGGACCAATCACAAACTGGTCTTGTCCCCCTCGCGTTTCCCGGGAAGCTTCCTCCTTAACTATCTCTCAATCTCTTGCTGTTGCTCTCAATATCCAATCACACCTTCACGTTTCCATATTGATCTAACAAAGTCCATTTTACTTTTCCCACTTCTCCTTCTTTTTTCAGATGTAAGCAATATTATTGATTTATTGTTCCAAGTTCTCACCTTCTTCAGATTCCGTTGCTGAATCTATTTGTACTTCTTCTCTTTATATTCTTTGGAGTGTGTTTTTTTTTTTTACAATCGAGGATAGTTATTGATGATGGAATCGAACTTCTATAGAATAGTCAACGGTCACGAGTATTACGATGTAAGTTTCTTACCAAACCAGATTCCTGATATGGGATTCGGCGTTCCTTCCTCTAGCGACTTCGATCTCCGCTTAGATCATCATCATCAACAACCTTCTTCATATTGGATTCCATCAACACAACAAGATCAAGATCAGTACTCTCCTCCGGGTGCTGATGAGATCGATTCAGAAAACACTCTTTTGAAATACGTGAACCAGCTCCTTATGGAAGAAGAGACTCTCTCTGAGAACCAGTCTTTGTCATCCTACGATTCATTAGCTCTACGACAAACCGAAGAGATGTTGCAGCAAGTCATCAACGACTCACTAGCTCAATCTTCTAATTCGATTACTAGTAGTACTAGTAGCGGTAGTAGTAGTGGTGAGTATCTGAACAGCAACAGCAACTCTTGTGTCCGGATCGAGACAGAAGCTAACTCTACTGAGAGCGAGGCGTTGTCTGATGATCATCCTCACCATGTTCTTGACTCCGGTGTTGTGTCGTTTCAAGGACCAAACATGTCGCGCGGATACGGACAGCCGGCGAATGAGATACTCGTCAGGAGTATCTTTAGTGATGCAGATTCAGTTAACCAGTTCAAGAGAGGGCTAGAGGAAGCTAGCAAGTTTCTTCCCAACACCGATCAATGGATCTTCAACCCACAACATGAAGTCGTCTCCGTGAAAGCCGAAAAGGGTTTCTCGAGAGTCAGAAAACATCATCATCAGGAGCCTGAAGAGGAAGAAGCTAGGAGGAGAAAGCAATCTGCAGTTAACGTAGACGATGGTAACATAACAGAACTATTCGATAAGGTTCTGCTTCTTGATAACCAATTGGATCCACAGATCAAAGAAGAAACCGAAAACGTGTCAAGCAAGAAAGGAGGAGGACGCGGTAAGAAGAAGAGCAAAGCTGTTGATTTCCGCACGCTTCTCACTCTATGCGCACAGTCCATCTCATCAGGAGACAAGCTCGCAGCCGATGATTTGCTAAACCAGATAAAGAAACAATGCTCGCCTCTCGGCGATGCGTCGCAAAGACTAGCTTACTTCTTCACCAAGGCACTCGAGGCGCGTCTTCAAGGAAGCAGCGGAGTGAAGATACAGAGTTACTACGACTCCATAACGTCAAAGAAAAGAACAGCTGCGCAGATTCTCAAAACATACAAAGCCTTCTTGTCTGCTTCTCCCTTCATGACTTTGATTTACTTCTTCTCTAATAAAATGATTCTTGACGCTTCCAAGGATGCTTCGGTGCTTCACATAATAGACTTTGGGATCCTCTACGGTTTCCAGTGGCCTATGTTTATACAGTACATATCGAAAAGCAAGATCGGTCCGAGGAAGCTGAGGATAACAGGTGTGGAGCTTCCTCAGAACGGGTTTCGACCGACGGAGAAGATAGAGGATACCGGTCGGAGACTGAGAGAGTATTGCAAACGGTTTGGTGTTCCGTTTGAATACCATGCACTTGCGTCTAAGAACTGGGAGACAATCCGCTTGGAGGAGTTCAAGATCCGACCGAACGAGGTTCTTGCGGTTAACTCGGTGCTACGGTTCAAGAATCTACGAGACGTGACTCCAGGGGAAGAGGATTGTCCGAGGGACGGGTTCTTGAAACTGATCAGAGACATGAAACCCGACGTTTTCCTCAGCTCGACGATCAACGGGTCTTTCAACGCTCCCTTCTTCGCCACGCGGTTTAAAGAAGCTTTGTTTCATTACTCGTCGCTCTTCGACATGTTCGGTTCGACTTTGTCCAAGGAGAACCCGGAGAGGATGCATTTCGAAGGGGAGTTTTTCGGGAGGGAAGTGATGAATGTGATTGCTTGTGAAGGGGTTGATAGAGTGGAGAGGCCTGAGACTTACAAGCAGTGGCAAGTGAGGATGATGAGAGCTGGGTTTAAGCAGAAGCCTGTGGAGAGAGAGCTTGTAGAGTCGTTTAGGGAGAAGATGAAGAGGTGGGGTTACCATAAAGACTTTGTGCTTGATGAAGATAGTAATTGGTTCTTGCAAGGTTGGAAAGGTCGCATCTTGTTCTCCTCTTCTTGTTGGGTCCCTTCTTAGCTTGTGTCTTACAATCAAAATATTTTTCATGTAATAGCATTTGTTTCTTTCTTTTACTTGGTTTCTTTAACTTTGCTATGTGACATTCTATGTATTTATGCTGAAAGCTAAAAGAGGTTGACTAAACCCTTTAGTAGAGAGATGGAGCCTTTCAATGTTCAAGAAATTGACTAGGAGCTTTGTACATGATTACCCATTAGGCATATTATTTGGAATCTAAGCTTAGACGTTAATAAATTATTGATTAATTTATATTAAATATTTTAATTTTTAGATTTATATGGGTTTACACTAATATTACTAATCGATTTAAACATGTTTTAGCCATTTTAATCAGTTTAAACTGATATGAAGTGCATAAATCGGATTTTAAGAAAATAGTTTAATGACCGATTTTTATAACAGTGGCGCCTTTTAACCAAATCAAAAACTTGCTTCCTTATGTTTAGTTCAAAAGTGTTTAGTTCAAAACATGAAGAAGATACATCATGTGTTCTTTTATTACCTTAGATCAAATTTACAATGAGAGTAAGCCATTTTGGTGTCTTTATGTCGGAACCACCTGTGGCTCAAGCGGTGGAGAAGCTCCATCATCCTCCACCGGCTTCACCGTCGCATTCTCCTTATCCGTCTCCTCAAATCCAGACTTAAACCTGTCGTAGTTAGTAGTCTCACCAGACTTAAACGGACGCTCACCCAAAACTTTAGCAAGATCATCCTGATGCAGAACCTCCTTCTCTAGCAACAGCTCAGCGATCTCAGCCACTTGCTCTTTGTGTTCCTCTATCAGCTCAACCGTTCTCTTGTAAGCTTTGGCCACCCACTCTCGGACCTCTTCGTCTATCAACGCGCCGGTTCTGTTGCTGTATGGTTTCGAGAACTCCTCTTCTCGTTGCGGGAATGAAAGCAATCCTATCTTGTCGCTGAATCCATACACTGCCACCTGCGCGTACGTCATCTTTGTAACCTTCTCTAGATCGTTCTGAGCACCTGTTGAGATTCTTCCTATCAATACCTGCAATCAAGAAAGGATTTACAGTTTTAAATGCAAAAAAACAAAGAAAAAATATATGATCTGAATCCATAATGAGAATTCTTGATCTCTCTAGACAAAACACTTATGCTAACTATTAACACTACTAGTTTCACAGCCAAAAGGAGTTAGGTTGAGAGAAAGCTAAGTTTACCTGTTCAGCTGCACGGCCGCCGAGAGTCATGCAAGTCATGTCGAAGAGCTGTTCTTTGGTCATGAGTAAGTTCTCATTTGGAACATACTGAGCAAACCCAAGCGCTGCTGTGCCACGAGGCACAATAGTCACCTTAAGCAATGGCTCCGCATGTTCAAGAAACCACCCAGCAACCGCATGGCCAGATTCATGATACGCAACTGTACGGCGCTCCAACTTGCTTATTACCTGCAAGACCAAATTATAATAAATGAAAATTGGCTATAAGCTTATAAAAGTTGAGCTATGTTGATAAAGATGAGTAAGGCACATACTCTATTTTTCTTCTCAAGACCACCAATGACACGATCAATAGCAGAGTCAAAGTGCGCCATCGTCACTGTTCCTTTTTCATGCCTAGCAGCAATAAGAGCCGCCTCGTTACACACATTCGCAATATCAGCTCCAGCGAATCCAGGAGTGAGGGCCGCAAGCCTCTGCGAGAAATACGAAGGCTCATCATCAAGCTTAATCTTCTTCAAGTATATCTGGAATATCTGATCACGCCCTTTGATATCAGGCTTGTCTATAGTTATCTGACGATCAAACCGGCCGGGCCTTAACAGGGCCTTATCGAGAATATCCGGCCTGTTGGTTCCAGCGAGGACGACAACGCCAGCAGTAGTACCAAACCCATCCATCTCAACAAGAAGCTGGTTCAGAGTGCTTTCACGCTCGTCGTTTCCACCGGAGAAGCCTCCACGTCCTCTTGCACGGCCAATGGCGTCGATCTCGTCGATGAATATGATGCTGGGCGCGCATTGTCTAGCTTCTTGGAAGAGGTTTCTCACTCTGGAAGGTCCAACGCCAACAAACATCTCCATGAAGTCTGAACCGGATATGGAGAGGAACGGCACGGCTGATTCTCCGGCTGTGGCTTTTGCTAGGAGGGTCTTTCCAGTTCCCGGTGGGCCGACTAATAGTGCACCTTTTGGGATCTTAGCTCCCAGATCTTCGTACTTCTTTGGGTTCTGAAGGAAATGCACAAACTCCATAATCTCTTGCTTAGCCTCCTCGCATCCTGCTACATCTTTAAAATATATCTAGCAGAAAGTAAAAAGATAAAAAGATCAGTTTTACATCCTAATAGCATCTAGGCGTTCGGTTTTGGTTTGGATATATCGGTTTTAGAGATTTAGGAACCGTTTGGTTTCGGTTCGGTTTGGGTAGCACAGGTTACATATTGGTGATTTTGCGTTGTTTGAATAAAAATGTCAGGTAATTCGGATAATTTTAAATATTTTGGGTATAAATCTATTCGAGTTTTCGGGTATTTCGATATATAAATAGTATTTTTAAGATATTTGGTTATTAAGAAACTAAATATAATTGATATTTTTAGATATATAATCTGTATTTTTTAAAAAATTTGGTTATCCATCAGCTTCTTGGTTCGTTCCGGTTTGGTTTTTCAATTCTAAAGATATATAATCCAAATTTGATTTCGGTTTGGTACAGTTAAGGATAAGTGTGTCTATGCCTAAGCATCACAAAGAGATGGTAATGCTAACCTTATTCTTGGAGTTTTTATCAGCTCTCGTTATCTGAGCTTTCCCAATATTGAAAATCCCACGGCCACCTTTCCCACCAGGTCCTCCTACGCTTCCCAATCCACCTTGCATCCGTCTCGCCCCGTAAACCAGCGTACCCAAGAGAAGCAAAGTCGGTGCAAACCTCAGTAGCTCCTGGTACCATATCATCTCAGAGACGTAGGTGACGGGCACAAAGTCGTGAGAGTCAATGCCTAACGCTTCTTGAGCCTCTTCGAGTTTCTCCTCGAACGATTCAACACTACCAATGTTAAAGTAGTACTTATACTGACCAGAACGTCCTTTAGCAGGAACTCCTTGAACAACTTCTTCGGTTTGGGTTCTTGGTGAACTCCTCACGTAGACTTTGGCGACTGATTTGTTAGAAACGTCTATGTGATCTACTAGACCAGCCTCAAGAAGCTTGTTTTTGAACTCCTGGAAACTAATCTGAAGAGGACAAAACTGAAAGTTAGATTACTTATCTCATGCCCACAATTAACAAAGTTTGATTAAAGAAAGGTTACCTGTTGCTGTTCCTTTGAACCAAGGGAAAAAGAGGAAAGGATCAAAGCAATGGCCATCAGAGGAACTAACAAATTTTGGAACTCCTTTGTGTTAAAGTCCCCAGCGTTCTCATTCTCACTCTTCTTTGAACCTTCTGCATTTGCAACAGACATGATATCAAATCACTACAACCCTTCAAACAAAACTTTTCACAATCCTTCCACAAGGAAAAGTTAACCAAAGAATTAAAGAAAGATTGATATTATAATACTGATTACTACTGAATCTATAGAAGGTAGAAATAAGTGCTCAGACGCCAAAACTATGAGTCTATGACACAAATAAAATATCAAATTACAGCAACCTTCTAACAAAATTTCACATATCCTTTGAGAAGGAAAAGTTGCCCAAAGAAGAAAAATCAAAGAAAGATTGATATTACTGAACCTAGAGGTAAGTACTCAGACGCCAAAAGTATGATAAATCAAAAAGAAAAGCCCTAGTGTTGAGCAAATATGCCATCCATATATTTCAAAAAAACATTAGCATACGGTGATAATCACTCAGTAGAACAAACAGGGCATGTTGTATAGCATCCAAAAGAAAGAGAATGCTACCTCTTGATTCGGATTTGTGCTCGTTCTTAGGCCCTTTCTTAGCGTCTTTGGGATAATAGTTCTCGTAATCTGCACAAACGCATCATTCAATAAGAGAGTGTCCACAAACAAACTAAACTAGATAACCATACTCTTCTTCTTCTTCTTTGGGGCTTGGCTAGAGAAGAACCGACGCAATCTAGGGTTAGCGAAAACTCGGCTCAAGTCATTAGCATCCACTCCTCCTTTCCGAGCAGCCAAAGAAGCAAACCGCCGTCTCAGAAACCCTAATCCACCATCCACCTGATTAGCCCCACCCGACGGCGCTCCAACCCTCCTCCCCTCGCTTAAAATCCCCGATCCCCCGTACACCAATCCCTAATTTTCACCGGAAAGTTTCAATCTTTTTTCAATCAGGAAACAGAGTTATAACAAAGGAAACGAACCTTGGAACGAGCGGATCGAGCGAGCTTGGAGAATATCATTGTCTCGGAAACGAAAGATTGAAACTTTGGTTTTGGATTTGGAGGAAAGACGAGAGCTTTGTGGGGGAAGTGGCGATGTGGATGATCAGAGAACGAAAAGTTGGGATCTTTATTATGTGTTTGTTTGTTGAGAGGAGCGAATCGCTAATGTGACAATGAGAGAGAGCTGAGCTACTCTGCTTGGGAGACAAGACACCAACGCGTTTCACACTCCTCAACATATATTTTGTTTGCGTTGATGGTTTCAACCGGTTTGGGATATAGTAAACCATAGTAAACAAACCGGCTCTTGATTTCTTCCGAATCTCAAATCCACTCGGTTATTTACGGACCATGTTTTTAAACCGAACTGATAATCGAACAGAACTTTTTTAAGTCATTGGTTCGATCGGATTTAATCAAATATAATTGAGCTTAATCATATAATAAAAATAGAACTAAACTAAATGTTTTGTTAGTTATCTATCTTCATTAAATTTTATAAAGGACAATTCTCTCAGATAGTCATTTTTAAGTTTTTGTCACAAAAATAGCTCTAAAAAAATGATCAAAATAGTTTTTTTTTTTGAAATTTTAAATATTTATTTTTATATTTTTAAATTTGAAACCTTATCTCCAAAACTCACCCATTAATTCTAAACCTAAGTCCAGATTAGTTAACCCACAGATAAAAATGCATTTTTATTTTTTAATAAAATTTATTTTAGTCATTTTCTTCGTTAAATGTTATTTTTATAAAAAAAAATTAAAAAAGGCTATCCTTGAAAATTTTTCTTTTATAAACATAATTAAGTTTACTTACTAAATTATTTTCATTAGAAATAATTATAAAAAAAATATTGTATAAAATGTTATAAAAGGGTATATGTTTTCGGTCATGAACCACCCGGTTACTGTTTTGTTTTTCCGAATCTCAGATCTCTCGGTTATTTAGGGACCATGTTGACTGTTGAGCTCAATGGTAGTAGAAAAGGGTATGTGTTGAATTAAGAAGCCACATCATAATTACCCTTTTAAAAACTCAAGTCAAGTGTGTTTGGGTGGCAACATTTCTACCTGAGATCACCTACTCTTTGTAACGTAGCAGTATGTTCTGAAGATCAAATGTTGAAATCACTAGTTATGAAGATATTAGAGTACTTGACCGTGTTATTAGTGTTTAGGTTAATCTCTGGTTTACTGTTAGCTTAACCAGAGAGACATTCGCTATATAAGTGACACATTGCACTCTTATCAATACAAGAAATTTGTTTTGTTTGTTTTTGCTAAACATACAACTATACAAGAAAATTTGTTAGCTATCGTCTTCGCCCTCTAGCTTTCTCTAGTTTGTTTACCCCAACAGAAGAATTGGATCTTTTGTCGGTGATCTCAAATAAAGTAATACCGGGCGGTGTAAGGTTGAACTTGTAAGTTTTTTTCTGTTCTGAGAATATTGTTGTTTATTGTCAGACTTATAATAGTGTTAAAAGAAAGAAGAAGATTATATTCATTAACTGTTAGATACTTATTGTATACAAAAAAAGAAAGAAATATTGTATTAATCAGTCTCTAGCTACTATTTGTCTGATTATCGAGGTGAACTGTCAGATATGGGCTAATTAATGTCCCTGCAAAAAAGAGAGTAATTTAAGCTACTTTAACTTGACAGAAATGTTTGACTAGTCAAATAGTTAAGGTACGTAAGCATAATTTGTTTAATAGTTTGCTTTCGATTTTTTATTCAAAAAGTTGCATCCTGACGTTAACATCTTAAATCATCATCGCAATAGGTTAAGAGGATGTATTCAACTGAAAGTTTTAGGTGATTTGTATTAAAATAACAAATCCACTGTTATTGAAACATGAATTTTAAAAACTCATTTAAAATCTACTGATATTGAATTTGACATTTCTTAAAGTACCCTGAAATCCACTGTTATTGAAAATAATTTAAGCTGTGGAGTTTTAAAGTTTTAAGGTGATTTTAGGGTGTTTGGATATGATTTTTTAGTTAAAAAAATTAAAACTCAAATCCCATAGTTTTAGGTGATATTCTAGAGTAGTTTAACAAAGGTCACTTAAATCTCTGCAACTTATTGAAATCATCTAAAACTCCATTAAAAATTAAATCACATCAAATGTTAAATTGAATACATCCCCTGAGAGTGTAATTGGAAAGTAGTAGTATTAGGCTATTAGCGATAATAAAATATGAGTAAACAATATTTTCTGCTGAGTTTACTCATGTGAATTTTGTTTTCATCTCATTTAATTTATGCCAAAAAAATAACGAAAGTGGAGTAATTTATTACTCTACATTAAATGGAGATAAAAATTGGGTTTTGCTTTTCTCTTACCTTTTTTTTTCATATTTGCTTTTCACTATTTTACTCCACTTAATACCCCATTCACAGCCTGAGTTGTGTTGCTTGATTTTTCTCACGTAGACTCTGGCTGCAACTGGAATGCAGTTTTTTGGAATAAAAACTTCCAAAATGCTTGATTCATGTGCATTCCAAAAAAAATTCACCAGTTACAACTAAAAAATAGAATGTGTATTCCATTTCATTCCATAACATTTCAGAAAAAAAATAACTAACATTTGAAAAATCATTCTAAATCAAAAAAGTTTTGGAATAAGTGGAATACTGATTCCATTCCATTAAATTCTAGAAATTATAATTTCTATCATTTCATATATTTCTTTTAGTTGTTACCAGTTATACCCTCTGTAATTAAAAAATGGTGAAAAGTACGTACGCATGGTTTGTTTACCATGGCTAGTTGAATGAGTTGTTTTCGGGAAACCCAGGCTGTTTCGAAAACACAAGTGAAGAAAACATGTGGAATATTATTAGACCCAAAGCTGTCTACTCTTGGTCCCGATTCCAAATAATATTTTATCGTAAGATACACTTTTCTTCCCGTCCCTCTTTGCTCCTTTCTCGCCAAAAACTCACAAATCATATTTTCACGAAAACGTTAATGTTTTCGTTTTGAAAAAACTCTTATTATTGTCGACCACTAATTCATCATATAATTCGAGAGACAAGACCCCGCTTAGATCTTAGACGTTAGTACACAATTTCGAAGTAATGTCTCTCCTTTTCAACATCAACCCATACAACAAATAAGAGAAAATAATAATAAAATGTTCTAGAAATTTCCATCTTAAACACAAAATTCTCAAACTCGTTTATTCGTGAAGATTTGTGGCTTCATTTATAATTCAAGGCACGATGTTCGAATAGGAATACTTGAATCACTCGTCAAGAATATTCTTTCAGTTGGATCCTCGTCATTTGACTAAATATATATATGGGCGTCGGTATAATTCCACAGTTATTTTGCCTTTCGCGGAAATTCTACTCTAAAGGCAACTAGTTTTAGAAATAGTAATCTATTATTTCAAATTTTCTTATGGTTGCCTTCCCTGCTATACCAGTTTTATTTGCGTAAATATACTTTCAGTTGTAGACCAATAAACACTCGAACACATGTATGGATACAAATTATTGTCCTCTCTCTCACGTGACGGTTGATTACGTTAATTGTTAACAACGTCTTTGTTTTCTTGTTTTCTCTATAACCATAATGAGTGATTCATATTAGTATGTGAAGCTTTAAGTCATTTTGATGGAAATGTGGAACCTACAAAGAAAAAAAACGACGATATCTAGCCATTCGGATCAACGAATCACAACTAGTGTTGTGCAATCTAGTAATTAAAACAAAACTAAACAAGTGAAACTAAGTAAAAAGTTCATCCATATATTAAGGAGAAGAACTTGACCAACAAATAAATAAAGAGAAAGTATTAAGGAATAACGCCAGTCTTATTAATAACATCCTTGTATAAAACCAAAATGTGTTATGTGTAATACATACATGCGTACTAGACGATGGACACGTCTTATTTGTGAAAATCATACTTGTAACCTATTAAAAAATAATTCTCTCTTAAAACACATTATATTGGTAAAAAGTCATAAATAGAAAGACTGAAAAGGGAAGTTAGCAAGCAGAAAACCTGGTTAAGACTTATTAAAGTATCCTAACATAATTAAACTATGATCGTTTGAACTTTAATACTCCGGTAACAATTTTTTTGCATTATCACGGCTCTACAACCTTTACCTTTTTTTAAAAGTTCAGTTATGCATAAAATGTATGAAAGAGTTAAGAGTTAAATATTCCATTTTTTTTCGTGTGAAGCCGAGCAAATTAGCATACTGTATGAATTTATAATTAATTAACTCAATAATCCAGTTCATTCTCTTGCCTTCATCATTTCCATTTTTCCCATTTAGTTTTATTTTGGCAGGACTCACTATATATAAGCAGTTCACTTGTCTCTCCCTCTCTCTAGATCACTATCTCTCCTTTTAGCTCATTCACCACAAACTCACAATCAAATAAAAAATAGAGACCGGCCTCCATCTGAGTCAGAAGAAGCTCTATATCTCCTCCTCTCCATCTTTCTTTCTTCCCGCAAAAGCAGACATGGACGAGAAGTGGAAGCTGTCCAAAAAGGATGCATCAGCTGCATCGTGCTCATCTTCTAGTTCCTCTAAATCTAAGTTCTCTAGAAGCTACTCAACAAGCGCTTCCTCCACAAAGGCTCCTGCCTTCGTACGAAGCTCATCCACTAAATGCTCAGTGCCTTCCTCTTCGTCCTCCATCTCCAGGAGCTCCTCAAAGAAAGAGAAAGGATCATCATCGTCTTCCATTACCCAAAAGTACAGTAGCTTGGCCAAAGAACAGAAGGGAAGGTTTTACATCATGAGAAGGTGTGTGGCTATGCTTGTATGTTGGCATAAACATGATTCTTAGCTTAGATCTCATGCATTTATATTCTTTTTGTTTTCTACTATTAGATCAGTTTGATTCTCTACTCTAGGTTGCTACAAGTTTCTATACTAGTACATTGTAAGAAAGAGATTCTTTTGATAATATATTATAACTATTATTAATAATTTTGATAAGACACAGTCATGAATACAGATGTATAAATAATTTAAAGTGGGTCGTCTGATGGAAAAATAAAAATAAACATCGAACATATAGAAAAAGGTGAAAATTTATGCCACAATCTGGAGGGTCATGTGTCGAGACGTACAATTATTTTGATAGGATTAAATCGAATAGTCACTTTCACAATGTCTGGAAAATAATTAAATAATAACCAATGATAATTTACTTGGTCAAAGATCTGAGGTTGTTTTTTGGTCAACAGATCTGAGTATTTTTCACATAGTTCTTTACCAATTTTACTTGGCTCCATATGACCTTTTGCAGCTCTTTTTATGGCCGTGATTAGACTTCAAACAATACTTTTAAAAGAACGACAATGGGGTTCTAATTAATGCATAGTTATCCTGATGGGGTGATTAAGTGGTCAATAAAGTTGATGCTATCAGATTATAGATCTTGCCAAGTGCCAACACTATATTTTTTTGGATTTGTTGTCTTTTTCATTAATAGTCATTACATCGACTAACTGAATTAGTACATCAAAACCTATTTACAATAAAAAAAATTAAAACAAAAAAAGAAGAGAATAAATTCTTCAAAGAGTTACAGAAACCTTTCATTCTATGAGCTTTATATTCAGTTTTTTTTTATAACTTTTTCTAGAACCTAATCTTTATAGATATTCGTTTTTGCATCTTGTGGCAGTAATCTTTTCACACTTTGTTGTCTAGTTAGCAGAACGAAGATTCCCTCTAGCCAACCTAAGTTTCCCATATATGAAACCGAAAGAAACTAATATATTATAAAATATATGAAGCATATTATATTTAAATAGAAAAATTAAGTTAGAATTAGTATAATTGTGTATGAGAATGCACGTACTTGGGCATTATTCCGCGTTACTGATATGAATACAATTGGAGCGGGAAAAAAAATCGCGATATTGAAGAATCCAGTGGAAAATTGTGAACCACTCGATCTTTGTCTCTTTTTGACTCTGACGATAATGTCATGATCATAGGAATTTTGGATTTAATCAAAAAAATAAGTGATCACGTTATAGATTTATTCAAAAGAGTTTTTCAATTATTGCAAGAAAAAAAAGAAACTCAAAAATAATCGTACGGGGAAATTCTTACAGTAAAAATGGTAAAAATATACAAAAATGCGAAATTAAAGAGGAAAGAAACTCAGACTTCTCAGGTGAGAAACCAAACACAAAAGTACAAGGGAGAGAAAGTGAACAGTGTCAGAAACATTACAAACTTTGGAAAATAAATGACATGGCGATAAGAGAGACGTTGGATATGTCAGAATGAAAATCTAACGGTGGAGGAGGCAGCTTCTGATTTTGAAACTGCGTAACCAAGTGGCTTAGTAGGTATCAGAATTTTTGTGGCGACTGTTCGTTTTGATCGAGGGGGCTAGTTTTTCTTTTCTTTTCAAACCTTGAAACGAAAGGCTCTACTTTAGCAAATGCAAGAGACATCCGATATAATATTATTCCAGGGCTTCACTTTAGATTTATTGACTATATCTAAAGTTCATTGATTGACTTGAGTAAAGGCTTTGAGGATAAGCCTAAACATCACATGTTCAAGGCTCCACAATAACAGATCAGACAAAACATGTTCCATGGTAATGATTAAAGGAGTCGCAAGCGAGAAAGTAATATATACATGTGTAGTATCGTGGTGCGTTAATTAATATGAGTATATTATTCCATGCGAATATGGATTACACAACACCAACGTCCTACTTAACCCAAGGAAAAAGTGCAAAGGAGTTGGAAAGCTCATACAAATTTTAAATTTCGTATAGGGTCTTTATGGTTGTATGTTTAGAAGAATAAAAACTAGTGGAACTAAACGTTTTTCTGTTAACAATTTAGGTTGAATAAAAGTTAGTATTTTTCTTAATTTCTCCATCAAATTTAGACGTGTAAGATAAACTTAGTTCCACTAAAAATATTGCAAATATAAACAAACTTTAGAGGAAAACAATTCATTTGAAAAAAATATTATTTTAGTTATTTTAATAATGTATGATAAAATGACTATATATCAAAGGCAAAAAAATAAGTAAAGAAATAGTTGGTTATTGGCTTGGTTTGGATTATAGTAAACCGAATCGAACCAAAACCTATTGTGACGAAGAAAAACCCGAACCAAAACAATTTTATATTCGTGCGGTGGGCGCAGATGATGGCACGTGTCCATATTGAAATGTGATCTGATCCAAACCTATTTATATTCTTCTCTGTTTTTTTTTTTTTGTTCTTTAACTTTTTGTCTTGATTGGCTCCTTTCGATCTCTTCGCTTCGTCGCCGATCTCTCTACTAAGCTCCGTCTTAGCCTCAGGTGAGCTCAACTGTCTTCGATTTCGTTAAAAGACATGTAAAATTTTCTAAATCGAAGCTTTCAGATTCGCGCGAGAGCCGATTTCGTTTCCGGCCGGAATTGAATTGAGGAGATTTGAGAAGAAGATGGCTACAACGACGACGACGAGCGGTGTGTATATCCACGTCATCGAGGACGTCGTCAGCAAAGTCCGTGAGGAGTTCGTTAACAACGGAGGTCCCGGCGAGAGTGTTCTCTCCGAGCTTCAAGGAGTAAGTTTTTTTCAGTTAAAAGATTGAAACTTTCGATTAGGGTTTTGTTTATTAGCATGAAAAGGATGGAACTTTGATGATTGTTAGTGGAATCTGTAGCTAGGGTTTCTTTTAAATCTATGATTTTTTTTTTTTAGATTTGGGAGACGAAGATGATGCAAGCTGGAGTCTTGTCTGGACCAATTGAAAGGTCGTCGGCTCAGAGGCCGACACCTGGAGGTCCGTTGACTCATGATCTCAATGTTCCTTATGAAGGAACAGAGGAGTATGAGACTCCCACTGCTGAAATGCTCTTCCCTCCTGTGAGTACACTCTCTTTCACTTGCCTTGAATATGTAATTGAGAAACTAAACACACATATGTTGTTGTTGTTAACGAATGATAATATGTGGAGCAGACACCGATGCAGACTCCCCTTCCAACGCCGCTTCCTGGTACGGCTGATAACTCTTCTATGTATAATATACCTACTGGATCAAGCGATTATCCGACCCCTGGAACTGAGAATGGAAGCCACGTTGATGTTAAAGCAAGACCCAGTCCTTATATGGTGAGCTTTGCTTTCTTAAACTGGTTTTCTAAAGTGCTTATGAAAGCTGAGAGTGTTCTCTTTATTGCAGCAACCACCTTCTCCTTGGACAAATCCAAGGCTTGATGTCAATGTTGGTAAGTACTAGTTTTACTAGCAACTAATGTGTAAACGAAAAGAATCATGTCTCAGTTTGTTGTTTGGGATATAAATGTTTGATCTAATGACAGCTTATGTGGATGGCCGTGATGAGCCTGAGAGGGGAAACCCTAATCAGCATTTTACGCAGGTACTTTACTTAACATCTATATCCAGAACATTGAGATTGAGTTGAAAATTTTCATTGCAATACTTACAGGTTTGAATTTGATTAGTGCTCTTCTCAAGTACTTACTCATTGTACACATTGTTTAAGCTCACTATGAACAGTGAGCTATGAGACTTACTGTATTTCATTTGAATACGTGCAGGGCTTATTTGTCCCATCCACTGGGAAACGGAAGCGTGATGATTCTTCTGCACAATATCAAAACGGTGGATCTATACCACAACAGGATGGTGCAAGCGATGCTTTGCCTATGGTCTGTGTGTAGAACTAGACATTTGTTTCTGTCTTAGAAAAAAAAAGAATGAAGTGTTTATTGAAATCTCGGTGATTCATCTGATTTTTAGCGCAATTTTTGCAGGCGACCCTTGTGGGAGATACACTCTGCATAACATTTGTTGGCGATAAAAGGGTCCCACGAGATTTCATCTGCTCATCTTCAAAGATACCGCAAGTGGATGGGCCAATGCCTGACCCTTATGATGAAATGTTGTCCACTCCAAATGTAAGAATGCTTCCACCTCTTCGTTGAGTAGTCACAGAATCTCTTTATGACATTGAACGTTTTCTGAGTTGCAGATGTACAGCTATCAAGGACCAAGTGAAGACTTCAACGAAGGGAGAACTCCTGCTCCAAACGGTAAAGAGAAGCCAAAACAAAATTGTTAGAGAGTGCAAATAAATATGTTAGTGCTAAAATCTCTTTTTTGTTAGAGATACAAACGAGCACTCCTGTTACTGCACAAACCGATGTTATTGAAGATGACGAAGAGCTGTTGAACGAAGATGATGACGATGACGAGCTTGATGACTTAGAGAGTGGTGAGGATATGAACACGCAACATCTGGTTTTGGCTCAGTTTGACAAGGTAAATTGACTCTCATGTTGCCCGAATGTGTGTGTTCTCTTCACGTAACTCTAATTGTTTGGTGTTGTATTATCTAATTAGGTGACGCGCACAAAGAGCAGATGGAAGTGCAATCTGAAAGATGGGATCATGCATATAAACGATAAGGACATCCTCTTCAACAAAGTACTATGTTTCCCCCCATCAGCTAAGCTTGGAGTTACTCTGGTTAAACGATAATACTGACGCTTGCTGTCTAATTTTTGCAGGCATTAGGCGAGTTCGAGTTCTGATCTTTGACAATAGCAATGCTTTTAGAGATTGGCCAGTGTCTTTATTTTTATCTGATGATTTTAGACAAACATCTATGGGAAAGTACTTTGGTTGGCTTGTTGCTATTTAAAACAGTTTCCAGCATTTTTGTTTGGCTTGTCTTACCGTTTGGAGCAGGAACAATGTAATAGGTAGCATCTCTATAAAGTTATTGCAAGATGATGTGTATGAACCAATGTATTTGCCTCTTTGTTCAATCAAATATTAGACAGATTCATCTTTCTTGACAAAAGAGGAAACTTAGGGTTAGCAATGTCAAGAGGGGCCAGTGTGACGTTGAGAAGCATATCCTCTCCACTGTACTCGATCCAATCCCGAATAGGATCTTCGCTCGAAAGCTTCAAGCTTATGTTCTTGTTCTGACGGTTAGATAAAAACGCAGCCGGTGCAGATTCAACTGAGACCAAACCGTTGACGTCGATCCCCACGTGGTTACCGTCCAGGTCAAGAAACTCGTTTGACTTCACAGTGTCGAACTCCACCGCGAGGATTCGGTTTGTTGAGTTTCCGTTGTTTGAAGTGTTGAAGAGGCCGAGGAACTGACTCGGCATGGCTCTGGTGAAATCCATGGAGGGAGAGATCATAAAGGTTAGGCCATGACCTGGCGCGTTGATTGAGAAAACGAAACTTGTGGAGAAAGAAAGCGAGTTTGATGAGTTATTAGGGTTGTTGAAAGGTATGGGGAAGCCATGGAAGGCTTGACCCAGTTGTCTCCTTGAGCTGTTTGTTAGCTCCAAGAAGCCGCTTGGGAGGATCCGTACTTGAGTATATTGGCTTCGAAAAAAGCCATGGTGACGAAACTCTGTTTCTTGTTGTTGACTTGACACACAAGAAACGAGGCATAGTTGAGTGATGATTATAGAGAGAGTTATTGATTTGTTAGTTATTGCCATTGATGGACAGCAACAATGAAGAAAAAAAGTCTAATTCTTATTATGTGTGTATGTGGTTGTCTTAATTGTTCTATCATCTATTTGTGGGGGATTGTTTTAGTATAGAAACATATTATTGTTAAAAGAATTTATGTATAAATCTATAAAAATAGATATAGACAACGTTCAAGGTGGTGTCCGATGACCTGGCGTCTGATGCAGGTGGAAATCCACTCCGGCGTCCATCTTTGAACCATCTGTCTGTGAATATGGCGTCCAATGTAGGTGGGAATCAATTCCGGTGTTCAGCTTTGAGCCATTTGTTTGTGAATTTGGTGTCCGATGTAAGTGAGAATCCACTCTGCGGTTTCGCTATGAACCATCAAAAGCTAGCAAGGTTATGTTGTCGGCGCACAACTCTCACTTACTCATCTATTGTGGAGAGTACTTCACTACCATGTCTCCTTTCTATGAATGGAGAAAAATTCTCGGATTCTTTTTCGAGTTTTAGTTTCAGTTTACTCACCGGTTTTTTACCTTGTGGTGCGGTCTGTATGGGGTCTAAAGGTGCAATCGAGATTACTCCGGTTTTTCCGTTGGTGAAGATTGTCTCTCAACGTCACTTGACTATCTCTCTGCTATCCAACTTTGTCGTATCGATGCATTCAAACCTCGTGTTGAATTTGCTGTCAACTTGATATGAAAATTTATCATGCTTGTTTCTATTGGCTATTGTACTTTATAAGTTGTTTTCAAGAGGATGTTTAATTCTATCATAGCTATGTAGTCTTTGAATTTGAATTTAACGGAAGTTTGTGTTTCAAAAAAAAAGATATAGAGAAAGTTTTTCAGGGAAATATACGTGCAAATAAAGAGTTACACCTATTGGTTATATAAAAGAAATTTTTTTTATCTAAGTATTGTAAATGCCATTACTTAAAATAATTAACAAAGGTGTAAATTCAATAACCGGCTAGATGTGAATACTATATATAATGAGATCACAAAACTCATTAAAATGTAAATGACGAACGTGCATCCAACAACCAAACCAATATCATAGCCGTTTGTATTTATGGTGTGGAGGACGATTCCCATAAAGACAAGAACATGCTTTGTTTAACCACGTGTTTCATGCAACAGGAAAATGAGAGATAAGGTCCACATATTTACTTGTGAGTACCTTTCTCTTACGTTGTGGTCTTGTAGATTTATTATCTCAACAGTTGTTTCACAGTACGTTTCTTATATCGGGTACATCGCCAACCATTAGTCTTATCACTCTTGACTGATTATATCTGTGGCTATAGTGACTTAGTGTGACACATTAACACAAGAATGGATATCAACATGTGGAGTCTTCAATGTATGACTGCTCTTGTAACCGGTGGAACCAAGGGAATTGGGTTCGTTTTCTTCTTCTTCTTCTTCTCAAATGCTCTGTTTCCGAGTTTCTTTTATGGTTTTTCTTTCATTTATTTGTGAGAATTATGAAAATATGATACAAGAATCCTGAGCTTGATACTTGGTTTCAGGTATGCAATAGTGGAGGAACTTGCAAGTTTTGGTGCAAGAGTGCACACGTGTGATATAGACCAAACTTTGCTTGATGAATGCTTAAGTGAATGGCAAAGCAAAGGGTTTCAAGTCAGTGGTTCTGTTTGTGATGTTACCTCTCGACCTCAAAGAGAGCAGTTGATGCAGACTGTTTCTTCTCTATTTGGTTCCAAACTCAACATCCTTGTAAAGTCCTCTCCAACCTTTCTTATGCACTTATGGTTTTCATCTAAGTCTTAATTTTCTTTTTTGTGTGTTTGCTCTTATGTTTGGCAAGCTTTTGTGTTGACCATTTACAATAATTATTACATTCAGGTAAACAATGTTGGCAAGTTCATGTTAAAGCCAACTTTAGAAAGTACAGCAGAAGATTTCTCAAGTTTGATGTCTACCAATTTGGAATCTGCTTACCATATCTCCCAATTGGCTCATCCTTTGCTTAAAGTCTCGGGGAATGGTAGTATCATATTCATTTCCTCTGTATCAGGGATTGTCTCTGGAACTGCCTCCGTATATGGTGCAACAAAAGGTTCATAAATCAATATTATGACAATGACTAGTGAAAATGTGTGTAATTATGTTTATAGATATTCTGAGCTTATTTTTATGTAGGAGCCATGAATCAACTGGGAAGAAACTTGGCATGTGAATGGGCAAGTGATGGTATAAGGGTTAACTCCGTAGCTCCTTGGGTCACTGCAACTTCACTTGTCAAAAAAGTAAGCATTGTTTTGAGATTTTTTACTTCATTTTCTTTTTCTTACCTGAATCTATTAAATGTGAATTTTTTCAGTATCTTGATGACAAGAAGTTCGCCGAGGCTATGTTCTCAAGAACCCCATTAGGCCGTGCGTGTGAGCCGCGTGAGGTTGCGTCTTTGGTTACATTTCTTTGTCTTCCTGCAGCTTCTTATATAACAGGACAAACCATTTGTGTTGATGGAGGTTTCACTGTTAATGGCTTTTCCTACAAGCCAGAGGCTTGAACATCAGAAAACAAGTCCAGAACAACCCATGGTTTATCACTGGCGACTTCAATGACTTACTCTGCAGTGAAGACAAAGAAGGTGGCCCGACCAGAGCTGAAGGATCTTTTAGCGACATGCGTACTTTCTATGCCGAGAACGACCTCTATGATCTACAATACTCGGGTGACCCCCTGTCATGGCGCGGACAGAGAGGAATCCACTATGTACGCTGCAGGCTAGACAGAGCCGCTGCAAACTCCA